>NC_140357.1:7867593-8024656 GCF_963514085.1 Chelon labrosus
TGTGGGACCTGAGCAGAGGCAGCTTGCTCTTGCCGCAGCAGTAGCAGGTTGGAAATTAATGACACACTAAATATATGGCGAGGCAGCTTGACCCTGCATAATGGCGACATATAGGATTAACCTTGGTTGCCACTTGGGGCCATTGTTGGCCCACATGCTGCTACAAGCAAACAGGGGGGGCTCCGAATAGGTATCTGTGAGCCCCCCCTGTGCAGCGGGATAAAAGAGGAAAGGAATAAAAAAGAAAAAAAAAACGTGTGCTGATTTATTTTCTCACTGCTTCAGGGGATCAAGCGGTGCATTTAGGATTAAAGGATTCAAAGTTTGCGTTTAATAAATAGTCAAAGCCTGGATAGTCACAGGGAGGAGAAAGCAAAGCACGGTGGATTAGAAGAGATGAATTTCAAATAAAAAGGTGTCTTGGTTGCTTAAGGACTCGAGGAAACGAGCAAAGCACGAGCAGTTTTTTTTTTTTTTTTTTTTTTTTTGCAAGGCCTCTGCAAAAAACAATTTATCCGGAAAACAATTAGCAAATAAATCCATGACGGAATTAAATGACTGAGCACCATGACTAGCTAAATCACAAAGCTGCCTCAATGTTAAGACCACAACAATAACAAGCCAATAATGTAAAACAAAAAAAAATGTAATTATATAAAAGCTGGGAAGGGTCCGTTCTGCATAATTAACCTGTCATTGTAAATGAGTATATAATGTTGAATTGGGCTAATTAGCTAAATCTAAATAGCATTTAATTTTTCGGCGTTGGTGTCAGATTTAAAATATGTTTATTAGATTTTGTGCTTTTATTTTGAAAAAAGGAAAAGCAAGGATTTAATGTGTTTCATCACAGCAGCGCGTTAAGCTAAATGCTAACATAACTGTGCAAGTGAATTAATGAAATCTTTCTTTAATGCAATAGCATGCTAACAAATGCTAAGTAGAGGCAAAACACAGAGTGCAGGGGCTGATGGGAGTGGTAGTTTTGCAGGCATTTGATCATGAACACACGTATAACATTACCTGATGATACAAAGTCCAAAATTTGCCACTCAAACCCACTAGCACGGCTAAGACAAAGACAGAAAATCCACAGCGTCGTCCCACACCGGCGAAAGTCAGCCCATTCCCGTTTGAAAACCACCCTCGCTGAAGCCTCCTGCTTTTATTGCCATGATGGATTTCCCATTTAGCTTGACCCTATATTCATTAAAAGAGGATTTAAACCCGTTAGAAAGGGAGAAGAGAGAGGCCCCTTGGGGACTGTGTTTGCTCTGCCGGGGCCCCCTGCCTGAGACACACACTTTCTCCCCTCACACACACACACACACACACAGGCTGCTCCCCTCGGCCTATAACTCTCTCTCAGACAGGGCTTGTTAGCCGTGGAGGGCCGGGGAGGAGGGTCCAGGTTTTATTAGTGGCAGCAGCTGCACTCCTCTCTGGCTCTATAAAAGGTAATTACTGCTGGTGGTAACAAGCTAATTGATTGCTAATTAGGTGAATCAGTTCTCTAAGTGCTGTCCCATTTATTGACAGATGGCGACAGAGAGAGTGTGTGAGGTGGCTTGGCTTGTGCGGGTTTCCTTTTTTTATTTTTTTTGTGAGTGGTGGGTGACGACACAAATATAAAAAGGTGGATTTCCGGGCGGTGAAGGTCGGACGGCGGCGGCGGACGGTGCTGCCGGAGCAAAAAGCGTGATTGATTCGGGCGAGGGCTCGCAGTCGGAGAGGAAATGAGAGCTGAATGGGGGCGGCCCACGGTCTGTCGGCGCGCTCTGGGGACCGCAGGGCCCCCATATACACTTTCGTATGGAAATTAGGGGCCAGGCTGACAGAGAAGAGGAGAGAGAGAGAGAGAGAGTAGGAGAGAGTATGAGAGGGGGAGAGGGGTGAGGTAGAGCTTCAGCTCATCAGCAGGCATGACAGCAGGAAAACAGAAAGGAGGAGGGGAGCTGCCAGGGAGAAAGAAAAAGATGTGGTGGGAAATTTAAAATCACAAAGTGAACTGTACCTGTCTAACTTTAGTAAATAACGGTACATGCTTTATTTTTTGGAGTAAAAAACTGCCAAAATATTCAGACGCAAAGTCGTTTTCAGATGAATTTAGGTGTATTCGTTTAAAGATGTATCGCTGTTTTCTTTCACAGAATATTAACATTTTTGTTGCATATCGATTATTCCCCAAGGCTGTGAGCTTTTATTAGATTATTTTTAGTTTCTATTTTTGTTTCTAATTTAAGCTATGACAGCTACGACACACTGATAATCTTTTAAACTCTTAAAACTAAAAGGAGGAGCTGCAGACTCGCGACAGTGCGACAATTCATCGTCTTTGTCTGCAACTTCTCCACAAATAGGATCTCAAAAGTCATTTATTTATTTACCACTGCTTGCTGCTGCTCCACGATTCTAGAGAATATAGATGGATGCATGAGGAACGGATTCAAAGAGAGCTGTAGTAATCGTGTTTAAGAAACGAGTTATCAAATGCAAGTGATGAGAACTGTGACACATCACAATAGTAGGATTTTTAGGTTTTGTTAGAATTAAAAACGCTGATTGTCTCCCTCTCTCTGCATTTACCCTTCATCTGTTCAAAGCTAAGAGGTATTTGTTTCCTTCTCATATATAATATTGAACTTTCAATGCAGCATGTTGTAATAATTATTGCCATATCTCTACCAGTCAACAGCTAAACAGCTAAATCTGCGTCCTCTCTCCGAGGAGGCCTCTGTGGGCGCTCGCTGCTCGTTCCTCCCTGCTCCTCCATCTCCGCTCCTGCAGGAGGGAAAGACACAGCCGGCGGGCCTCTAGAGTTTCCTCTCTGATGGCATTTGACATGCCCATTTTACGCCCGCCTGCTGGCGTGTCACAGTGGGTGGCAGGGCCAACCACACCAGTTGTTTGGCGATTTACGGCCCTCGGGGTGAAAGGTTTATTGTGCCGGACTAGTTAGTACAGGGCTAAAATAAGGATTCGGTGAAGGCTGGGGGGTCCCTCCGCCCCTCCCGGAAACTGCTGCCACCTGCCAACGAGCATCCACCAAAACACACACACACACATACACATTTACAGTAAGTATGCTGCATCTACCCTAGACACATGCCTATGTGTTTATGTCTGCCCCGGCCTTATTGTCTTATCCTCCCTGTCTCTTTCGCTTGCTTTCCCTAAGTCCAAGTCGAGACACGCGTGACGTCACGTTTGAGGCCTTTTAATGAATTCTACTGTATAAGTAGAATTAAAGGTGCAATAAAAGCTGAACCTATTGATTGCAGAGTAGTGAGAAGAAGCAACATTTACAATAAGGATGTTGTAGTGGTTTCATTTATAAATCATAAAGACGGAGGTGTTCGTGTTGCATTCAAATGCTCTACGCAATTTATAGTCTTACGGTTGTAATGTGGGCTTGGGAAGGGATTTTGGTTGGGAATTAGGTGGGAGTTGTAACATTTGTTTTTACACTGCACGTAAAGGCAGGAGACATTAGCTTAGCTTAGCTTAGCAGTGAAAAGGGAACCTAAGCTAGCTGGCTTTAAAATAATAGTGTAAACAAATAAAAATCATTTTTAAAGTGTCTAACGCTCATCAAGAAAACAACTGAAAATATTTCTCAGTAGGTTAATAATATATTAGTAATATATTACTTTTATCTCCTTTTCTTTTGATGATAATAGGAATTGAGTTAGAAAATATAATTAACTTTCTATGGTGGTTTAATTTACAATTTTCCAACTGTCTTTGAAGGCAGCATTATTACAGTTCTTTTTTCATTTCCTCTAATCATCCTCTTCACATTGTCACAGATAGGATTAGCTTTGACCTTTTTGGCTTTCTACAACCCTCTGCTGTTCCATCAAGACCGTCTACCAGTAAAGGACGACCGCCTCCCACCCCTCCACATCCTTTCTTTCTACCTTTCCCCTTCTCTTTCCGTCCCTTTTCCTTTTCCACCCTGCATGGAACATCGGCGTCTAGACACGGCGGTGAAAAGAGACGAGCGGTGAGCGCCCGCTCTTCCTTTTGTCCAGCGCCCCCTCCCTCCGACCTCCAGCTCCCTCGGTCTGCCCTCCATTGTGGGGGGAACAATGCAGTGTCACTGGCTCTTCCTAAACATGTTGGGGCATTAAAATTACCCTCAATATGAGCCGCAGGGGTGGGGTAGGGGGCCAGAGCAGGAGCTGTCATACCAACACACACACACAAACACGCATACACACTTTACATTTTGACCTATAGGGGGGCTGCCCCGAACCCATTTGTGTCAATCAGGAGGAGTTCAAAAGCCAGGAAATATTCCTCCACACATACACACACTGAGGAGAGCTAAACTTGGCTGCACACAGAGCGTCAAAGATGTGTCAGTCAAAACACATGGCAACCAGGGCCCTTTCAGTGTGTGTGTGTGTGTGTGTGTGTGTGTGTGTGTGTGTGTGTGTGTGTGTGTGTGTGTGTGTGTCTGGGGGTCAAGTTCCTGTGAAAACACAGATCCCACCCAGAGATCCCCACCGTACCCAACCACCCCGAGCTCATCCGCAGATGGAGCCAGATCTCTCTTCATCCTCTGATGTGACTGAAACACACTGTTGCCGTGGAGACCACCACCGCCGCCACCTCGCACTGTTGTGATCCGGGTTAATTGTCAAAACTTATCCGCCCTGCTTTCCTGTTCCAGAGGGCGTCTCTGTCCACGCCTTTGGAGCCAGGCCATTTAACGTGATTATTATTTTATTATTATTATTTTATTTTTAATTGGGTGGTGCAAAAATCGTCCGGGCCAACTGGCAATATTTTAGGATATCTTCTGTTACTTGAGTGTCAGATATAATTTGAGTTATTTAATCAGAAAGATGAAGACAGAGTTTTGTAAGTTCACCACACAAACACGAGGAATTTTTAAATTTAATTTCTTCAGTCGTTATTTAGTTGTAACTAAAAACTAAATTTTTAATAACTTATTATTATTTTACATTGTAATAATGTCTTACAACATTTTGGGATTTACTGCTAAGATGAATTAGATTAATATGCCAAATATTTGACTGATTAAAGGGAAACGTCTGGTTACTGTAGTTTATGTGTAAGTTGCATAAATAGAGGAGCTGAAAACAAAAGAAATATTTACTTGAGTGTAAACTAAAAGGCAGACCTGACACTTAAATAGTTTAGAAAATATCCTCAAATAGCTCGAGCTGCCCCAGACGTCCGTTTGAGGCTAGAGGCTCGTGGCTACTTTAGCTGCGACTAGCAAAACACATCTGAGCTCAGCAGCACTTCAGCGTCAAAGCACATATATGAAATTTTAAAAAAAATAAATTCATATTTTGTCTTTAAACCGTCTATTGTCAACTGAGCAATATTTTCAAAGCTGTAAGACGTTAAGGTCATCTTCATTCTGTGGCTCATAGGAACTCACTTTTCTGGTCAAGTGTCACTAATAGCTCCTACTCTGACCTTCCCAGAGCTGCTAGTAGCATCATGCTACATGCTATTAGCATGCAGGCTGCTCTTTTAGGTTTACTCAAGTACTGGCGTACTAGCATGCAGGTGTAATACCGCTGCTACCCTGCACAGTTAATGTTGGTTACATATTGCAACCCTAGATTCTACGAGTACAGGCAGATTACACTGCTGTGAAGTGTTATTGTACATTAATGCTGTATCCGGCCAAACACAGATAATATTGTTAGAAGACTATAGGTTAAAAAGTAGTAAAACAATTAATTTATTTCGTTAGATTTTGCAGCTTAAAGTCTATTGGTTTACGAATGAATTGAACTAATCATGTTAGCTTCAATAGGCACATTGTTAGTGAGGTGTTTATTATTACAACAAATTGAGGACTTCAACTAATGATTCATTTCATTTTATTCATTAATAAGCAGCCTTTCTTTTTTTTTTTTTGATGAATCATTTTGCATATTAAATATCAACTAGTGCCTTTTATTCCAAAGCCAAACTTGACGTGTTCAGATTTGTTTTATTGAGCCGAACACGATTCATTCTTTGACAATCAGATAATCAATTACTCGACTAATTGTTTCAGCTCTAAACAAAAAACTAATCATTGTTTCAGGTCATAATGGGTTTCTTTTGCTAGGCCCGGGTCGGTTCAAGGGTCTGTTTAGCCCGTCTGCCTCAGATCTCGACGCGCTGATTGCATTTCTTGAACCCAGAGGTCTGCACAACGGCGTTCCGCACAGAAATGCCTCCACACAAAGACGCACACTCTCAGATCCGTCCCCGCGCTTGTCTCCTTATCATTCTCCGAAGACTACAGCAACGCACACTCACGCACGTATACAAGAAGGATAATTTATTCAGCCGCTCTCGAAGCCGACTCTGCAGTGACCCAAGCAGACAATAAAGAATCTCCACAATGGAAATGTTAATTTCCTCATTATCAGCCCTCTTAATTATTTGTTGTGACAGATAATTGCATGCAGGGCGTTTGATATCAGCAATAACCTTCTGCCTGCGTTGTCAAGGGGGCCTTGTCGCCTCTCCCGCCCCCGAGCGTCGCTTTTCACTGAGACAAAGAGCGAGGAGCGTGCGCACATAACCTTTTATAAGCTCCGTGCCTCCTCTCCCTTCGCCATAATAGGAATAAATATTATAGATTAATTAATCCGCGCTGATTATAATTTAATCACTTTGCCTCCCGGGGTCACTGTATTAATATCCCACTTAGTGCGTGGCTTGTACACACACACACACACACACAGTGGAGACACACATACACAGCAAAGAATGGCATTATTCCAAACCCTGAGTGATGTGTTTTCTGCTATTTCCTGACTTATTAATTACCAGAAACATTGTATTACAAGGCTTTGGGCGTTTTTTTTTTAGGCAAAGTACACACTCGTAGACGCAGCGGCATGTATATACTTGGCTGCAAATATGCACACTTGACACATAAGTGCAGACGTGAAGAGCAATGAAGGAGGGAACTAGATTAGCTCCAAGTTTAGGTCTCTATTGCTTCTAATGAATGGATCTAATGAGAAAAAATGATTTTATTAATGTTCATTCGACAACTGGCATTTTAAGTCTTCCTTCTTATACTTATTTGTTTAAATTGTTACCGTTTGGAAAACAAAAGGCCACAAATTAGAGCTTCTCTGCTATTAAATGCCTCATCTTTCAAATCCAGTCCTTTTACCTTAAGTTTCTTCCAGACACATTGGTGTGAGCAGCGCTCCTCGTGACACGCAAACCGATCTTCACATGTAAAAACCGGTGAGTGCCGCTTTAAAATACTTGGCAAACGCACAGAAGTCATCATTGTCACTCTAACTCTTCTCATTAAGAAACACAGAAGAGCCCAGACTCTCTCTCTCTCTCTCATACATCAAATCCGTCTCTCCTCTAAGCAAATCTACTTGTAATACAGGCTGATCTAGCGCTCATTTCAGAGCAGAGGATTTTGGCAAAGCCAGGTGGCTCGGGTTCCAACTTATTTTGGATGTCGGGACGGCGGAAGAAGGAAAAAAAAACAAAACTGCTTCACACACTGAACAAATGTGCAAAGCCGAGAACAGAAGCTGTTAGCAGAAGCGACTGAAGGGTGGCTTCGCAGCTTCGCCGACAGAGAAATAAGTGCAGGGACAAACGCGGAGCTGGCTGACGTGAAGAACTTCCCAGTCAAAACACCAATTTCATGTCTTGTCGGGTCTAATTTGCCGTGCACCAAACTGCGGGGAAGAGACGCAGGATAGAAGGAAGCTATTTTTACATAAGTACAGCACTTAAGTTTGAAAATACAATACTGTCGTTTCCTGCATATTTTATTTTCTTTTTTTTTTAACCTTGCCATCCGCCCTGTTGGCACACGTGTACTCCCTCGTCTTAATGAATCCGGACAACCTCCATGAGCCACGGGTCATTTTCACAAGTTGATAACCTGTTCACGTGTTGCTCAGTTGCTTCTAGAGTCAGCAACTGCATGTGTTATCAAGAAAAACACACCGCAGACGAATAACTTGGAGGATATTACGTTATAAAACAATTAGGGAACTAATTTTCTGTAGTGTGTGACGACAAACATTCCTATCCTCCCCCCTAAACGTCCATGTGGGGTAACTTTAGCCCGGCATACAGGTGCACTGAGCAAGGTGTTTTGCTTCTCACTCTGGAAACACACACTTGACACGGTCTAAAGTGATTTTGAACCCCCTTACATTCTACGCATGCCTTCCTTCCTTCGTTTTTTTTTTTTTTTCTCTCGTTCCCACTGAAGTGCTCCCGGTGTCCTCCATCTCACACACACACACACACACACACACACACACTCGAGCAGGCTGTCGGCTTATCCTACCTCCCACATGTGTGACAGGTGTCGGGCCCAGTGGGATCATTTACAGCCCTTAAACCCTTGACACTTGACCCCTGACCTCCTCCACTCCTTCAACCCTAAGACACCTGCAGCAGCCAAAGAAACTCTTACAAGGTGAAGTGGAACATGACACACTGAGAAATACTCGTCATTGTGAAACGGCAGCAGAAAGTCAGAGAGTGAGCTTAAAGTAACATGAAATCATATTGTCAAAGTGGAAAACTGGACTAAAATAAAGTGTACTCTACAAATAACATGGTTCAATAAATGTTGTTTTACTGTGAATGACTGAACAGCCAATAACTGAGTTGTATTTGTCTTTAATGACAGAAATAACTTGGGATTAAACGCGACATCGGGCACAAACGGTGCACATTTTTAAATAAAAACTATGCAAAAAAAGACAATTAAAGAAAATATTAAGAAGATATTGATTTAGTTTTGTATTTATTTCATTATTTATGTCATTTTTTGTCCACTTTCAGCCTCCGTACTAAATCAAATTGTTTTGCATTTCACAGCCTTACAGAGAAATAAGTCGTTTTTATTTGTAAAACTAGTTTTTTTCTTTAAAATATTAACCATTTACACTGGACATGAGATTATTAGTCACATTAGATTATTGTATTTAATTCTGACCTCTCTCTGTCTCCATATATAAATCACCTAATTACTATACGCCGCAGCCTAATTAAAAGCAGCAACATTTTTTATTTTTTTTTAAATGTGTTTCCACTTTGAACTTCTGGAGCTTATATAAAAAAAAAAAATACAATGATGGGAAACTTTTCTCTTCATCCAAATGATTAAATCAGGATATTAAACATGAGATCATAGTATTTGTTATGCGTGACGTTCCCCGGGACGTAAACTTCTCAATTGAAACTGCGAGGGTTAACGCACAAACGCTCGCTTCTATTACGCGTGACTGCTGACGTGTTTATGCGTCGCACAGACAAGTCCGAGCTCTTTATCGACTGATCAGACGTTAACGTGGGCACAATGCATACCGCCACGCACAAAAAAAAAAAACACAAGAGTGCCACGTTTTAATGAAAACGTCTATATCAAGCAGCTGGTCGCTGTATGTAAAGAAGGACAATTACTGTATGTGTTTTACCGTTTGATTGCGAAACGGGTGAAACTTAATTAAAATTCCCGATGATTAGCATTCGCATTGTGTGTGTATGTGTTGGAGAGTCAGACAGAGCGCAACCCCTCCACCCTATACCCCTCCTCCTCCTCCTCCTCCTCCTTCTTCTCTCCCCTCCTGTTTCCTCACTCGGGGCTCCCCAGTGTGTCGGCTGTGAAGTGAGTTTAAAGAGGATAAACACCCCCTTATTTCCTCCACGGCCTCCTTAAGGTAATCTCCACATACACACACATGCCTAGACGCACATGGCTGGCTGGAAGTTGACCCTTGACCCGGACAGATTTCACGGATTATCCCTTTTTTTTTTGTCCGAGCATTGGCTTTTCTGATCCACTACTTTGCCTTCATGTTAAAAAGACACCCCTTCTTTTCTCTCCTTCCCTTTCAGCTCAAGCTGCTAAAGCCTCTCCATGCTTTACCTGGATTCCCAGGGCTTGTAACCAACACCGCTGTCTCTCTCTAAGCCATGCAAATACAGGAAGCAAAGGGAGAGGGACCGAGGAAGGGGCGCAGAGGAAGATGTTGCGCAATGATCCATTTTTAAATGTAAAAAAAAAAAAAGGATGTACACACTTTATGGGAGGAAAGAAAATAAATTGCTTGATTGCATTTATTGTTTGCAGCACAAGTCGGACAGGAAAGTTAAAGTAAAGTCTCTTGATGTACAGAATTTGGCTAAATAAGAGACAGAAAGAGAGCATTAAATGAAGACAGGGATTTAGCAGGGAGAGACTGAGGGGGTAAGTCAAACGCTGCAGCCCCCCCGCCTCCCCCGCCTCCCCTTCTTAACCTTTGAAGTGAACAGATTGCTTCCAGGGCAGAGGGAAAAGCCATTTACCCACCATATATTCATGTCTCTGGTTAAACAGCGGACTTAGAAAGAAGAATAGAGATTAGCTGCTCTCTCAGCATCTCATTACATCCTAAAGGAAGCCATTCAAGTGGGCTTAAACAGCTGCTTTTTTGCACAATTCCCCCCCACCCCACGCTGAATAAAAGAAACAGTCACATAAATCTCGTTGTTTCTGTCACGAAGCATGAAATGAAAACGTTCGATGCCAGGAGATATATATATATTTTTTAAAGTCAGAGCAGCGTGGCAGCAGACAAATGACAACGCACAGTCTGAGATCAACAAGCAGCGGAGACGTGATTGACAGAAAAGCCAAAAGGAGCTTGTTACCTGTCAATCAGCGGAGGGGGAAAAAAATGACCCTCCCCCTCATACTGTGAATGACACTTTGATTGGACAAGGCATTTTAAATGGGACATCTAATAGGAGCTTGTACTCTGTCAGTCAGAGGAGCAGAGCTCGTCCTTTCAGGTTTTTATCCTCGCCCTCACGCTCATAGCGGCCCTTCAGCACAATGTTAAACAGAGCACTCCCGCAGTGACTCTCGAAATCGATGCAAACGCCAAAGACTTACAGAGTGAGGTCTAATTCATTTAATGCACCCAGTGTACTTTTAAAACGCCTGCCATTTTCCAGGCATCTATTGATTACCTATCAAAAACGCCTGACTGCTTTCCCCACTCGAAGGTTGAGGACGGGGTTTTTGATCTGTCCCATCCAGACTTTGCCGTCACAAAAGATCCACAATGACATCCCCTCTCAAATCCTACAGGACGTGTGCAAAGTAAGGAAGTAAGGATTTTCTCGTACTGTGCACTGTAAAAACTCGACAGTAGACAGTAAAAGACATATGGACAGGGACTAAAACATGTCTGATGTCTTAAGTACCCACAGTGCAACTCACAAGCCATTGATCATTCAGTCAGATGATCCCCTCAGTCGTTAGGTAAAATATTTCTGAAAGCTAAAACTTAGACGCCGTTATCTTGCTAACATGTTAGCTTCTAGACGCCAGCAGTTGCCTTGCAGGAGCATTCTTGTGCAAAACTTTTGTCTACAAAACTTGACATGCCGTAATCACAAGCTCACGAGAAGGCAGCAGGGTGTGCTATGCTAGCAGCGTGTGCTATGCTAGTAGCGGCTAATGTAGCATCGCTCTGAGCTGGAGGAGGCGGTGTAATGGGGCACCGGTGGATGTCTGACCTTAATGTCAAAACGTGGAAGACAATGAGAACGCGTCAAGAAACGGAAAGAAGAAAATGATTCTTTCATATGGCGTGAAAAAATGATATGCTAGCTGTTCAAATACGCCATGTAGCACCAGTTAGCCAATCTGCTAACGTTCAGGTCATTCCTTTTACCGGGTAACTTCTTTCTAACTATCAGAAGGAGGCTGGGAAAGGTAAAGATGACGTCCCTGAAAGCTAAACAATCGCTTATTTAGTGACTCACATGTATCAGCTGCTTGAACACACAAAAACTCAAGATTTTAGAGAGTTTTCTTCTCTTTGAGGGACATAAATTACAGTTTTCAATTAGATTTTATGGCATTATAAACCTCAGACTGAGACCAAGAGAATTAGTTCGGCCGGCGAAGAACACGTCCGTAAAACACGCCAGCCTTTGTTTCTGATTTAAGCCAAACACAAAAAAAATAATGTAATCAAGCCCTACAGATGTTACGAGGGAACGTGCGTGTGTGCGATAGTACCATGTAGGAAACTGCGCAATAAAACAAAACACAAAACAGACCGGAACACGTCCGACGAGAAAATGGAGAATGTGTTCTTTGTTGCTTAATTTAAAGTGAGCTCCTCCGCGCACGCTGCTTGCGAGTGCGTGCGCGCCGCTCCGCACACTACTGTGAGGTTCCCTGTGCTTTGACAAGAGGTTAGCAGCTCTAAAATAAACCTCAAGTGAACCGTTTGTCTGATTTTCCCATCAAAATAATGAAACGTGATCAGGTTTCGCTGAGCTGTGCCAGGGAGCGTCCAGGGTCCACAACTGTCAAGGCAGACTTCAAAGGCTTGTGGCCCTTCTGCACTTCGCCTGCCCTGGCCTCGATGACTGGCTGCTTGGATGACATTCCTGGATTGTTTCTGCTCCTCTTTCTTTTTTTTTTTTTTCTTCTTCCCCACCCGTGCCCTGACATCCATCCCGAAGCTCTCGCAGAGCAAAATTACAGAAGATATTTAAGGGCGGAAAACACAAATTGAGCCAGCGAAAGTGAGGTCACGAGGAGAACATTTTCAGGACGAGCCGAAAAAGATCACTGACATACCTGCGCCTGTCAGGGATGGAAAAACTGGAACCAAACGCTCGAATGTGTTATACAAGAACATAGCAGGAAGAAGTTTTCTCAGACGGAGCTGGAGATGTCAAGGGAGCAAAAGCTGGCAGGAAACAAATTACTTCCAACATGGCTGTCTTCTTCGGTAAAGCTAAACGGGAAAACAAACACATGTAGCAACAAAAGGGAGCCAGAACAATTAGTAACATCCTCTTTGCAACAGGAGAAGAAGGGGGCTAATGTGAAATGTGGTCTTAATTTTGAGAGGCACTACCACTAACAGCAGCGCTAGTACGAGATAAAAGCTACCAGTTGTCACAACCATGGACCCATTTGTTTACGGTAATTATACTCAGCAGTGCTTCCAATTGGGAAACGAGCTATAGCTGCTAGAAAGACCACACAATCAAATGTATTTATTTTTTATTCTGCAAGTTTAGCTGAACTGCTTGCATATTAAACATACTTTTATTTTTATTAAAAGCTACAAGAGCAAATAAGAGCTCCTAAAAGTAGGAACTAGCACCAAAAAGTTCCTAATTTTAGCAATTTAGCATCTTAGCGTCTTTCCGCTCATTGATTTTGGTTAATTCTCGCCGTTCACAGTGAAAAATCTTACGCTCAACGCGGAAGAAGAGAACCAAAAAGCCAAATTTCGCAAAAGGGTTGGAGGAGAACAAAACGGAGCAAAAAAAAAAACTGCGCAAATACTGGACTTCTAGAAACAAAACAAGATGCTAATGTTTCCATCTGCTTGACGTTTGCTCACAATCAGGCCATGCTGATTTAAAAAGTGATAAGAGGCCGGCGTTAAAAAGAAAACATCAGCTAAAGTAACATAAATACTGTCATATCAGATCAAATCATTCGAGAAAATACCATTAAGTGTAGCCACGTCTTTACTTGAACTCAGCGGAGCAATTTAAACATCAGCTACCACGGTTTGAAACGCCCCATTGAGTTATCAGGTAGCATCACTGAATGAGGCACGGGCAATGAAAACACACAGTCCCAAAACACACACTTGCCGGCTTTAAAGAGGACAGACAGATGAAGTGCGATGTAGGGCAGAGTATTCATTTGCAGTACTGGGTGGCCTGTGGCCTGTGGCATCACTACTGTCCCTTTCATTTGGAAGCGCCTGGAATGGTGTGGGTGGATGAGTGCACATCTCTGTATTTCATCGCCGCGCAGCGTGTTCACAGTTTACGAGTCCCTGCTGCATGTGCGGCGGACTGATCGGGAGGCCTGAATGAAAGGAAATCAAACTAATGGGAGATGACAGAGTCAGATGCTCGCGCAGAGAAGATACAGGATGAAGATACAGGTCTGGACCTGATTGTCAGCTTCTTGTAATCACTCTCATACTCGAGAAGGAGACAGGGAGACAGAGAGACAGACCAACTGAATGACTGACGGATACAAATAGCAGAAGACAAGAAGTTCATTGAACGCAAACTGTACTCTTTAAATCTCCCCTTAAATCTGGTTGTGATATGAAGATGCGTATCACTTTACTTTCTTTGGGTCATCAAATGCAATCACTCGCAGTGGTTTCTGGCAGACGATTCAAAAATACTGGGGGGGAAAAAAGATGGCAGGACGGCCCTGCGGTTAAAGAAACTATCATTCAACCAGAAAGTGCTGGTTTGAACCCAATCCACTGTCAGTAAGAAAATCACCCCGCTGAGGTGTGCAGTCGAAAACCCAGCCGTAACGCCAGGCAAAAACGTTGATAAAGAACCCCGGATTACAATTAATAACCAGGATTTTTGACTGCTCATTGCAACACGGCCTTGGTTAGCAGGGTGAAGAGTCCAAGTCGAGTGATTGGTTGCCTGAAATGGAGCAACAGTGATGCTGTCTTTCTGAAGAAATGCTTAGAGAGGGCCCACAAAAAAAAAAAAAAAAGAAAAAAGAGAGAGAGACTACAATATATGGACACCAGACTTATGTGGGAGGGTCTACCGACAACCGCACATGCTCTACAGAAGCCGACATGGATTAGGGTTAGGTGAGCTTGTACAAACTGTTCGTAAATCAGCTGATCGTGCAAGATTTCATCGCCTTCTTCCTCAAACCAGATAAAAGACCGAATTGCTCGAAGAAGTATGAGCAAAACCAGTGTGACCAGCTATCGGATTAACTAGTCTCAAACATGCCCAGGCTTTAACCAGTGCTGTTGTGGCAGCTGAAGCAACAGCAGAGGGTCAAGGAGAGATAGCTGTAGCCAAGCAGCTAATGAAGAGAGAGCTGGCGGAGGAGGAGGAGGAGGAGGAGGAGGAGGAGGAGGAGGAGGAGGAGGAGGAGGAGGAGGGCAGTAACCGACAGTCAGGGCAAAAGCAACAGATGTGATTGACATGTATATGCCTGTTTGATTGTGTAAGAGGAGGAGGCGCTGGACCTAAATAGAACAAAGATATTTTAAATTATAAGTCTGTAGTAACACAGTGATATAACTGACACTGAATGCTCCATTACAGGTAATAATTTACACTAAATTGGTTACATCTTATGACAAAACCAGAAACTTCATAAACCTTAAAGATCTGTTAAATCCGTATTCTGGTCGTGATCCTGTTTCACAGCTCATGGGAACCAGACAGTAGCTGGAACGGGACAGCGGTAACCCCCCAAATGGGGGGACAGAGGAATCTGGAAGGTGCTTTTCAGGAAATCTGAGAGCAGTCAGTGAACTTCTGAGCAATGCTGATGTCAGCCTTTACGGCCTTTCGGGATCATAAACCGTATACCGTGTATAGGTTATGCTCCATTGCAGGTTTCAGACGAACGGCAGGAAAGCAAGGGGTCCAGCTTTCCAGCCATGACAGAAACACATAAAAAAAACAGAATCATAAAAGTTCATAAGTATAAAGTTATGAAAACAAACGAGCCAAAAAGTCTTCTTCCAAGTACTTTGATGAGCAAATGTGGAGAACATAACTTGTATTGGTCAGTTTTTATATGCTTCATGTTTGAGCCAAGAGCCAATGCCGCCAGCGCTGGAGAAAGAAAGATGAAAGTGTTTCCTTGGATGAACAATTAGCATACGCCCCCAAGTGCAGGATGAGTCATCAAACTCTAAACTTAAGACTTATTCATCAAGACGTAGGCCCTGAGGGATGAATTCTCCACCAAAAATTCAAAAAATTCCTTTCAACATAATCATTTCTGTCGTCACCTTTCATGATGTCTTTGTCATTACTGGTGTCCAACGACACCGAGAGCAGTCCATACGTCTTGTTTCACTTTAAACCCAGCAGGTGTACCGCTTGTCAGGGTCAGGGTGGTCAGGGTAGATGCTGGGCTCTGTCTCCTCCTGTGGACACATTTCATTTGACTGACATGTTTTCACCATCACGATCACCTCAACGAGTTGGCAGCCAAGGAAGCGGGCGACAGCCGCTAAAAGTCCTCTGCTGTAATTTCCATAAAGACGTCCTCTCTCCGACAGTAAGATTTGCAGCTGATGATTTTTGGGACACTGTTACGTCTCTTTCCCTTTTTCTCATCACACATGCTCTCACACACACTGTCTCGGACGGCACATCCTTTCGACCGCAGGAGCGTCGAGATAAATAAAGCAATCTAAAGCTGGTCTCTGGGCTCAGCGCGGAGCGTTACAGTGAACGTGAAAGAATGCAGATGTCAACATCTCAAACTGGCCACAAATTGGCAGTTGTGACACTACTGAGGTTTCAGCTGCTATCCCCCACCCCCCTCTTCTCCTCCTCTGATCCTCCTCCTCCTCCTCTTCTACTCCTCCTGGGACCCTTCCCTCACTTTGTTCAAACAGTGAGGAATTAAAAATGAAGAAACAATTACAGTGGTGTCTGAATCAGTATCCACTTTGGATATCTCTAGTTTGAAATAAAAACCGTCTTATATGGAAATATAGGATTTCATACACTGTAAAAAAGAGAACTGTTAAAATTACTGAATATGATCAGAAATAATAATACTACTAGGTAAATACTTCAATGCTAACCTCTAATCTATTTTCCCTGTGCATTATTATCTTTCTTGTCCAGAGTTTGTGTGTTTGTAGCTAGCTAACTTAGCTAACATGTGGCACAAGCATTTTTAGCTAGCTAACCAGCTAAAACCAACTTTCTCGAAAAACTTGATCACGCCGTCAGTCCCTTATCATCCTTATAAGAGACTGGATACAGCGGACGTTCGACGTGTACGCTCTTAAAACAACAGTCGAAACATTTTAGCAAGCGAGCTAACGCTAACGATTTAATGTCTTTGCAATTTTTGCTGACAAGGCATCTTGGGAGAAAGAAAACTTTAGAAAAGATCAGCCCTTCTCGCTCTCTTTTCTTTCTCCATCGAGCAGAAACGACTGCGTCTGAACGAGCCATTCGGGTGAGGAACCCAGTCAAGATGTCATAACAGCCACAGGCAGATTCAAACATGTGTTTTTGTTTTTGTTTTTTGCTACCAGCCATATTATTTGTCTGAGTATCAATGGAATCAGAAATAAAAGGCCAGCCCTCTTCCAAAAGAAGGGACAGCTCATTTGCATTTAAAGCGACAGACGCTGACGGAGCACGTCAGGAAAAGGGCTAGAGCCGGGGTTACGGCGTATATACACGCACGGCAGAACGAACAATCTGCGTCGCCCGCCTTGTGTAACTTGAGAAAATACAGCCGTGGATCTTAAAAACACAGATGACGCAGAGGTTCAGGCGAGGATACAACTGGGAAGGGAGATGAGCCACCCATCTCACAGGGGCTGTTTGCATCTGTCATTTGAAAGAAAAAAACGCCTCTGGACATGGAGGAATTTGGCACAGTGGAAGAAAATATGCTGCGGAGGGGAGAGGGGGTGGTGGTGGGGGGGGGTAGATGAAAAATAGACAGAACATGTCAGGGGCTGAAATAAGACAGTGCGGCCTGTTTTGACACATCATGTCAAACACGGCAGCGATCAGCGTGGCACTGCAAGACGGCGAGGGAATAGAGAAAGATGTCGAGATGAAAAATAGACCTTGTTTAGGCGATTTTATAACAGAGTAGCTTATTATTTCCCTGGAAAATTAGGTTTTATTACAGATTAAGAAGACTTATAATCATTTGGATAATCTGTTTGTGACCATTATTCATTTTGCCACCTTCTAAATTGGCAATACATGCAACAGACACACAATGAAAACCAGAAAGAAGAGAGGCACGACAGCAAAGAGAAAGAAAAGCCAGAGAAAACCATGTCTAGCGAGACTTTTTGGTTTTTGTCTCCCCATTTGGCAAGAGTCGTCATTTGGATAAGTATAAACAAAGAGCTTTAAACGCTGCAAAACTGAGAGCGCGGTGCTTTATGAGGTGCGATAACGCAAAGTATAGAGATTCATACGCTAAAACTGCACCGGCTCCATCCAAACCACATCTATTTCGTTCTCCCGCGTCGCCCTTTAACGCGTTTGTCTAGTTGACCTGCGCATTTGACTGTCAAATGTGTCGTCAGACTGCAAACTGACTAGCACTTTGGGGTTATGTATGAAGTGTCAAACAAACATGCAAGTTGTCGCTTTTCCTGCGGCTTACTGGAGGCCGGCAAAAAAATAAATAAAAGAGAGGACACCTCAAGATGTCTGTGAAGGTTCTCAGTCGTCCAGGTCATGGCATATCCACAGTTCACCACTCATCTGAGTAGCTTCTTCAGTTCTAGGGGACTGGTGGGACATTTGAGGTTTAAATAAATGGTTTACAACAATTGAACAGCACGGTACTGATGGGATCACTGAACAAGAGTAATCCGCCTCCTTCTGCTTGTGTTTAAAAGCGCTGTAGTACCCAGTTTGCACAGTGAATGTAAGCCCTGCGCGTAGAATACTTAACCTCATCATTCGCAAATTAATTCTGAGTGCTTAGTGGAACGGCTGTGGAAAAGCTTTGAGACAGCTCGTGTAAAATATTGCCGCAGAGGGACGAAGGGGGTCGCAGAACTCATCAAGTTTCAAATTCCACTGGTAGCGGCTCAAATTAAATGACTTGTTAAGGTGGATATTTTGGCATACGGGGGGCCGGAAGGGCCCGACGCATGAACACGCATGATGTTGACTGATGGCATACGCAGGCACCGAGTCTGTGCGCGCACACACACAGGAGGCGAGAAAGGTGGACTATAAAGAGGCTAATGTCACCAGCCACTCTACACCGTGACACTCAGACATGTCTGGATAATAAAATAAAATGACTCGACTGCAGTCTTCGGTAAACCAACCCACAGTTAAGTTAAAAATAGACGAGGAAGAGCATCTTGGCTGAAGGATAACCTGGATACCAGTTGATTACATGGATTTAAATCTTGTTTATCTTCTTAATTGGCTCCCACACAGTCTGAACTAAAGAGTTATGGGGTGTCACGGCCGTTTTGGGAAAAGCTAACTGCACGCCATTCAATCGTAAAACTTCAGCTTTAAATTTTTGCAAACATGCTAAATGTCCACCATACTGGTCGCACCAAACCAAACGCAGCATGCATTGAATTATGCAGAAGTGCATTTCTCATGCTGTATCAGTAAGATAGTCATTTCTTCTGCACAAAGCTGTGAAAAACAAATAAATATAGATTAGAGCAACAGGTCAGGTTAGAGTGGGTGCAAGTCTGACCAAAAAAAAAAGTGTAAATCGTCACAACATATATGACTACCAGCTACCGGTTCACACCTAGCTAAAACAAAACCATGCACGAGACCTGCCTGCAACAGGAGAGGTTGCTTTAACTATGTCACTTGCAAAATTGCACCGCTTTGCACAGACAGGTGTTATTTGCTAATACGGACACCTGTCGGGATTGCGTGCATTCTGTTTCCCCCACCCTCAAAAACACAAATTCCTCGTGCATGTGAACGCAACATGAATCCAGCGAGGAATGGAAGACCACACAACTAAACGTTGAAGCTTCAAAGAGAAGTAATTTAGACATGAATGAAAAAATGAGGTCGTAAAAATCTTGTATTTATTAGAGCTATATTAAAATTACTGGGAACTGGACAGCGTGGTTAATAAGGGAGGATCACATGTCAGTAAAGAAACTAAAAGTATATCGTCTCTTAACAGGCTAACCAACTCTACTAACTCTGGGGTGAGCAGCACATTTTTCAGCACAATTTTTTTTACAATATCTCCTTATATCCTGACACAGCATCTCAAACAGAAACTCACATGTCAAACGCTAACAGACACATGCCTGCACATGTGTAGCACAAACTCAGTTGACTGATGACTAAATCGGTTTCAAATCAAGGCGAGATGCGGAGAGAAGACTTCATTCCAATAAACGAGAAGCACTAATTTTATCAATATGCCAGAGGGAGGCCCGAGCGGAGGTTTTTTTTTTTACTAGAGATGACTGAGCGCGCACACAAGTTTTCCAAATGAAGGTTTAACGAGGGAGACATGCGTAGGAGAGTGAGTGAGATGATGGTTGTAATGTCAGAGACAGTCTATCCCACATGGTTCCCATAAACGTGTGTGTGTGTGTGTGTGTGTGTGCTCCCTTTGTGCATCCTAATGTGAGTGAGTGTGTGTTGCGTTGGTGGGATGAGACTTTAAATCACCGGCATCCTTGTGAATGGCTGAAGTTTGGGGGGTCTGGGTAGCAGCGGGGTGCCGGTGCGGGAGATATTTAGACGCCGACACACACACACACACATGTCCAAAACCTCCAAAATAGACACACACACGCAAAACAGTCGAGTACATCTTGATCGCGCTGTCAGAGATCGGTGCCAGCACCCTCATCTCCCCGTCCAAGCCCATATTTCACTCTCATCCTGTCCAACAGCACATATATTTATCCACAAACATGAACACACACACACACACACACACAGTATTCCCTTGAACCAGCTCTGAATGGGTCACAGGTCACAATCCTGCTGGATTACACCCATCGCTAACAAATAGATGAACAGGAACGCCTCACAAGGACAAACTCTGTGGTTTTATTTCAGCATTTAACCGTTTTAATCTGTTCTTTATAAAAACAGATGCAAATCGAGAGGCTGTTGTTGTGGTTCAGCTGATGGAAAATTAAAAATAAACTGAATATAACCAGAGTGAATGGGCTGTTTTGCTGCTGATTCAGTTTCAAAATAATTTTGCTTAGTCACGAAACACATTTCACAAAATGTACGCTGTTGGTTTCAGAGATTTATATGGCATTTCCACAATGCTTTCCCTCTAGTTTCACATATCACTTTGCTCTTTGTTCTCTGTTGTCATACCTTCCAAATCCAATCAGCTTTCAGTCATTTGAATTTCCCCTCACACTCGGTCTAATCTCGACATGTGGTCTCACCATACTGGCTATGTGGAACCAGTGTCACGAGACGGCAACAATCAAATGGCGCGTATTTAAAAAAAATGATCTGGGGATTTTATGAATCGATTGCAGATCTTTCTAATCAAGATCAATTTGAATCGGAAAATCGATCTTTTTTAAACCTGTCTAAAAAGATGATTTGTTTTCATTTATCAGCTGCAGAGGCCGAGGCATTCACAGGTCACCAAAGCAATCGGGACTTTAAATGTTGACCAATATATTATCTATTAAATGCTAACATGGTAAACAAAGGCAATGACCACTACACCTTAAATATCAGCATGTTAGCACCGTCACTGTGAGCATTCTGGCGTTAGCATTTACCTCAAAGCACCGCTAGGCCTTTTATATATTAGCCTATGTAAGATGTTTTGGCCGAGTGGTGGGTTACGCCCTGAACAGGTCGCCAGTCTATCACAGGACTCCGCAGAAAGAAAAAACACGGTTCACAGATACACCTATGGCCGGGGCAGGGAGAACATGCAAACTCGGGATGGGTCGATACAACTTTTTCATGTCCGATACCGATACCGCAACTTGGAGTATCTGCCGATACCGATATCAATCCGATACCTTCTTTACTCTGTTAAGTTGTTAATAATACATATAGTTTGTATAGATGTACTTTGCTTAATATGGACATCTAAAACACCATGTTCGAACTGTGCAACAAATATTCTGCTCCCCTAAAAGGAAGAAATAAAATAGCCCACTATGTGCCTCAAGCAATAAGCTCTTTATTTAAACAGAAATGAAATGCCGATTTGGCAACTGATAACGAGGCTTTAAATGTTCAACCAAACGTCGAAAACCCACATTTTCGACGACGGAAAGTGGTTAGTCATGTAACAAAATTAATTTGATGACTTTCTCCGTTATCACCTTTGCTTTGTTGCTTTCTTGGGGGGGGGGGGGGGGGTTTCTCGCGCTTCAGTATTGTTTGCTGCAATCACCACCGTCGCGGCACGCTTTTCTTCTTAGCACTTGTTGACTGCAAAAAGTCTTCATACTCCTGTCCGTGATGCTTCTGCATATGCTTTATCAGTTTTGTGGTGTTGAAACGTCCAGTGCTGCTGCCACCCCTTGAGACATTCGCGTCACATAGACATAAGAGCGCAAGGCTAATTCACTGTCACGACATTCTGTTTACACAGCTGTTCTCTGTTTATGTCGCGCAAAGTTAAATTGAGCATTTGGGCTTAGGTATCGGATCGGACGGGCTACAGTTGTTTTTTTTGATGTTCGATCCTGAAATTTTGACCAATATACCGATCCTAAGTATCGGATCGAGCCATTCCTAATGCAAACCATGCACGGAAAGGCGCCAGTCAGCCGGCGGGTTTACCTCCTGCTGTGAGGCTCAGCCCTAACCACTGCACCACTGTGCCACCCGGCCTGCAATTTCAAATGCAAATTTGCAAAATTTGCAAGATAGAAATTTACGACAGTAATTTGAAATACTTTTAGATATCTGCAGATCACACACACACGTATGCCCCGCTGAGTCCATCGGCACATGTGATTTTAATTGTCAACAGGTCTAACATGAAGTCAATAAAGTTCACAATGAAGAATCGCACAAAACTTTACAGATAAACTAGTTTGTGTTTATCTCCTCTAGTCGTACCACAGCCGCGTCTCCATTCCTCTACTCCTCCCTGTTTGTTACGAGTTTGTGGCGGTTCTTCAGCCACCCACAACCTTACACAAGAGGCTGGACAGAAGTTGACCAGTGGTGGTTGAGCAAGATTCAAAAAGAGTAAATATGATTTAAAAAAGCATGTACGCAGAGAGGCTCTCGGTTCAGGGCGGGAATCCACGCTCACACTTATAACTTGATACGGGAACGTTACGGGAAATCAACAAGTAGCTCCTCCTGTAGGCCTAAATGACTGCATGGAGGGTGCTGACACAGCGATTTAACTTCACCGTGTCCATACATCACACTCACGTCCTTGCAAAAGCACCTTTAACTCCTCAGTAAACTTGTTACATGCAGTTAATCTTTTTATTTTCAGCCTGCAAGCGTGCAGTCTGAGGTAAGATACGGTCTGGTCAGTTTGTCTCTAACTTGCATTGCATCTACACCTAATGCTGCTGGTGCTGCTCCTACTACCTAGCATTACTACTGCAATCTTCTTTAGAAAAGGATAAAGCTGTATTTTAATTATTTAATTTATTTAAGCCATATTACCCAGAGCTCTTAGTTTAATCATGCATTTAAGCAGACCAGTGTCCCAGTGTGCCTACACCAGGATGCCTGCTCTGTGCCGGCTGCTGTAGCCGACTCCGACCTCTGACCCTGCAGTTCAAGAGGTCTGCAAGATAAGGGAATTCTCCCTGTCAGTTCATTAGGAAGCCAGCCCTTGCTCAGATGGGGGAAATTTGTATGCTCCTGTCTCAGGGGCTAGCATGTAGCTGAAGCTGTTTGAGCTGTGCACTCAGCTACATGTCAGCTTGTGTTGACCCACGTCTGCTGGAGGGCCCCCTTCTACCCCATAATTAAGTGAATTATCTCACAGAGGACAGTGCCATACATTCCTGCTGGCGGGCAGAAGGCTGCTGGCTGCTCAAGAAGCTGCCCTGACAAAATGGCCTCCCTGTACATAGATAATGAGGCAGGAGCCTGACAGGTGGGCCCTGATTAGGAAGGAAGGGTCCCGCAGTGGGCGGGGAGGCCGCGCACACATGCAGAAGCTCACCATGTCTGTCCCGTTGCGGTAAACACACTCATCAGAGGGGAGGCTGTCCCTGGAGAGGGAGAACATGTTTGACATCATTAATTGGCTTTTTCGGTGCAAGGAGTCAGGGAGATGAAAAGCTTTATCAAGCTGAAATAATTAATTTTGCCCTCACCACCCTGAAATCGCTGACACTTCACTTCTCTCACAAAATGAAGAAGGGGGGAAAATGACTACTTTCTGTCTCTCTCTCTCTTTTTGCCTCCGACTCGAGGAGACATATCAATGGAGGTAATGTGCTTTTTGTATTAAAATACAATTACACAGAGATTTAATTAACTTGAACCTGTATGAAAGGGGAAAAGGTTAGCTTTATCTCAAACACTTACAAAGGCCATAGATTAGAGGACCACACTATGTGCCCAGTGCAGCGTACATATTATTTCCAATTAATTCCAAATTACCAAGAAAATTATAGGGGCTCGATAATACGCAGCGAGAAGGAGTCAAACTTTAATCAGTCCGACTATCTAACACAGCTCAGGGTGGATAATTAGTTTAATTAAGCTCTTTGAAAGGCTCCCACATGCTGAAGTTGTTAAAGTAGAAACTGCACCTGAACTTTGACAATGTGGCCAATATACTGGAGGAATTAGACTGGAAGAAGAAGAGGGCAGCTCTGCCCCGAGCCCACTACCGACAACGAATACAATGTGTTTGAAATGACAGCGGAAACGTTTCATATTAAGAGTTGGATGATTTGTACGTGAGGCACATTCTCAATCAGACGTCTAAGCTGCGATAAGTCGCTTTTCCCAACAGTGTTGAACTGACATGGATTTTCTATCCTAGGATTCGACTGATAATGAGAATAAAAATGCCTCGTGTAACCACCTCGACCAGGAAGACGAGCCAGAGCAGACTGATACGATCATCTTCTCTCTTTACGACGATTTGTAGACCTTCCTAGCCTCTAAGCTAATACTAGCTTTTCTGGTTTGGAACAATGAATACAGCCTACTGCCACCTACTGGTATGGAGAGTTATTTATTTTCGCGCCGGCACAGAACGTACACCGATCAGGCATAACATTACGACCGCTGACAGGAGAAGTGAATAACATTGAGCATCTTGTGACAATTCAACGTTCTGCTGGGAAACATGTAGACATGTAGCACCCACCTGGACCAGACCGGGCGCCCCCACCCCATAGCAATGACACTCCTTGATGGCAGCAGCCATCCCCAGCAGGATAAAAACGCAAAAACGGTTTAGGAACACCTCAAAAAACAACATGAAGAACAGCACAAGGTGTTGACCTGGCCTCCAGATTCACTCGATCTCAAACTGATCAAGTATCTGTTGGATGATCCACAATATAAGCCCCTCCCCTCAACGCACAGGACCCAAAGGCCCCCCACTAACAGCATCCTTTTGCCAGACACCACAGGACACCCTCAGAAGGCCCATGTCCATTCTCTGATGAGTCACAGCTGTTTTTGGAGACACAAGGGAGACCTACACCTACAATATTAGGAAGGTGGTCATAATGTTATGCCTGATCGGTGCAACAAGTGCAACATTTTATTTCAGACACATGTGAGGTGGTTTTTAAGCAAAGAGCGAGTTTTTCCAGATAGGCCGAAGCAAACTTGACAACAATGCGCGTTCAAACTATTAGAATAAAGATCTAATAAAGCAGCAGAGATGATAACAACTCCCATCTCTGTCACACCAGACATTATTAACTGCATCTAGCTGCGTTCATTTAAAGATCTGCGCGTTAATCCCTTGGTAAAAAATCCGTTATTTTCCATACGCTCCTCCTCCTCTAATGTTTAATAACAACAACAATAATAATAATAATCAGAACAGCAGCTCTGTCTCTCCGGGGCCCTGTGCGGATCTTCCCTCCTGGAGCAATTTGAAGAATATGAGGAGACTGAATAATAGAGTCAACTCTAAGCATATACACACACACACACACACCATCCTCCGAGCCTTCTGGTGGGAGAACAGCGAGGGTTCTGCTTCACTTCCCATGTGGAGAAGCTACATATTAAACCAAATTCATGTGAGTTTCGTCTATGTGTGTGTGTGTGTGTGTGTGTGTGTGCTTCCCTCTCCGTTTCAGTACATCTTTAGGCTACTGCCTCGCCTCAGCAGCTCTCAGATGTACACAATATTTACCCTTCTCATTCGTCACAGGCCCGCACTGTTATTGTGTTTGGTCCTCTGCGGCCTCTCCTACACTGTAAAAAATAAATAAAATAAACCTCTGCTATTACAAAATAAATTATTGACGCCGCCTTCCATCAGGAATAAAATATATACATGCAGCTATTTAGCTAAATATTATTTGATTAAAGCCGATCAATTATTCATGCTCACACCAGCAACTCGGGTAAATATGAACAGCTTGTATGACGTTTTCCCCGTGGTAAATGTAAAGTGACTACTCAATAAAACGGCCGGAAATTATTTATTTATGCTCGGCGCGCGTTCGCCAGCGCCGAGCAGTTTATTACTTCGAAACCACACAACGCCACGCAGCGATTTTAATTAAGACTAATTGTTTTCTTTATGGGCGCGCTAAAGGAAGCTAATTAAATATAATGCCGGCGACATTTCCCATAAGAGGAGAGACACCGGTTTAGCCACAGAGGGATGGGAACGCAGAGTTACGCTTCATCATGCATCAAAGTTTCACACATTTGAGAAGTTATACTAAACAACCCAATGAACTTAAGCTTAATCATGTATTTTAAGGGCGCTCCGATCAATAATTATCAACCGATAATCAGGCTGAATAGTTTGATCGGAAACCTCTACGACAGCCGATAAGAAAAAGATTGCAAGGTCGTTTTCCAGAAACACTCCCAAATTGGACTCGAGGCTCAGGATAGATGTGCCGGAGTGGCACAGCGTAGCAGCCCCAGGCCCTCAGAGAATGAATGTGGACAGATGCTCTTTTCCACTCTGGCCAAAGTGGCAGGAGCTTGTGAAATTTTTAGGGATGCACCAACAAATTTCGCCCGGAAACTGAAAATGCACTTTCAGGTCATTTTGGGCCGAAAATTGGCTGCGGTTCTTGCTTGCACGTGTTGTTTCGGCGATAAAAGTCAGAAAATTTTTGGCCGAAAACTGAAAATGCACTTTCGGGGCATTTTCGGCCGAAAAATGGCTGCGGTTGTCGCTTGCACGTGTTGTCTCGGCAATAAAAGTCCGAAAATTTTTGGCCGAAAACCGAAAATGTACTTTCGGGCCACTCTCAGCCGAAAAATGGCTGCGGTTGTTGCTTGCACGTGTTTCGGCGATAAAAGTCTGAAAATTTTTGGCCGAAAACCAAAAATGCACTTTCGGCCCATTTTCGGCCGAACATTTATCGCAGAACCAGGATGTTGTGATGATGCAAGCAACAACCACGGCAATTTTCGGCCAAAAATGGGTGAAAATTTTTGGTGCATCTCCAGAAATTTTTATCCATTTTCAAACTTGTGCATGTTTTAATTTGCAGTGATTGGGTGCAAAACCCCCTAATGCATCCATAGCTGAAACTAAAACAGCAGTGGCTCAGTTGGTACCACTGGGAGCTAAGTGTATAGCAGGTTTGACTTTGATAGAAAGAAGAGGGACTTCAATATCATCCACTGTTTGAATTGAAAGGAAATAGTGCCACTTCCTCGTATACAATAACCCTGATTCAGTTTTCTGTCTCAGTAATCTTTCAATGTGTTAATAAACTACCCCGCGACATGTGCTGAACATTTGCTCGTGAAATGACTTTAATGTGCAAATGAGGAAACTATTTACTGCTCTGAAGGAAGCTGATGTTTCTTTAATGAGTTTTCAAAAGGACTTCAGTCCCACCCTCTGTCACAAAAATACAGCCAGAAATCGTTCATGGTAAAGAAAGAAAAAAAAAAAAAGAGTTTCTGCTAAAACCAACAATCCACACGGTCCACATTCCCATCATGGTCACATGTAGCGGAGGGTTTGTATTCAAATGCAAACATGTGGTTTGTACTGTAAGGAGTGCAGCTGCAGCGTGAGGACGTTTTCGAGACGGAGGCTGCTCACCGAGCGAAGCTTTAAACTCACATCAATGCGAGGTCATTGTCTTCCTGTTCGCCATGAGCTCATAACTGGCACCGATGTGTCGTCTAGTCATCTTGAATAATCGAACAAAAACAAAAAAGTATGTCCGTTTTAAGTCTTGCATTTGAAGATTTAGCTATCGAGGCGCTCGCTAACTACCCCATTGTGTTTTTTTTTTGTTTTAGCCCAGAGCAAATGCATATATTTAGCGGTACCAGAGGAAGCTATGATGGTGGCGAATGTTTAACAGGGGAAGGCACATTTCTGGGAAGTGCACCTACTTGCAGGGAGTTAGATTAGAGAGTAGATAGCACACTCTCTTATCTGTGTAGTGACTGTGGAGGTGGAGATGGACAGTTCTCTGTTACTCTTCCTGACTCGCTTTATAAAGCCCGCCCATTCGATTTGATTGGTCCAGCAGGTCTTTTCTGGAGCGACTGTAAGCTTTTCTTACTGAACAATTTTGAAATAAAAGACTAGACTGATACAGGCTTGCAGGAAATAGCCACAGTCTTCACGGACTCTGTGTCCACACTGGGCGACGGCGTCTGCTAATTGAAAACTGAGAAATAATTACTGTCTTAAGAGTGATGGAGGGGACACTGGGGACCACAGGGAATCTAGGGCTCCACTGGGACTCTTAAGTCTCACCGGGATTCATTTGGTCCACCGGGGATTCCTCTATTGTCCCAAAGGGATTGACACACATTTATTTCTACCTTCATCTGCACATATTTGTTTGTAACTCAAAGTGTGGACACGCTCGCTGTACAAACTAGAACTTCTCGCTCACAGTCGCAGCAGACCAGCCCAGGCGCACATATTGTAGTCCCCGGGGGTCCGCGGCTATAATAACCCCACCTGGCTGTGTTGTGTGTATTAGTGGCGATAACAAATGGCGACGGATTGGCGGCTCTGCGGTGTTGTCTGAGGAACAGTTGGCCCTGTGACTATCCTCATCAGCAGATTTCAATTCTCAGAGCAGCCTCGCATGGAGACCCTAATCTATCCGCCGGCCGTTATTTACATTTATTACCCCGTTAAGGAGGAGCTCATAAAACATACAGACCTTGCATCCAAAATATACTACAATTCATTGCATTAAATGATATTTTGATTATTTCTTTGATCCCGAACCAAACACAGACATATCGTAAGAGAAGAGAGTTGATGAAAACCCTCTCTCCATCCGTCTTGTTCTGCAGAGACTGCTTTTCATTTTCACTTGGCCCCACCTCTTATCTGCCGTGTCAAACAAATCTGACACAAATGAAATCAATGCACCGATAACGGCTGCTGCATCCTATTTTCAAACAGTCAGACGTGTCGTTTTCGGGCCGTAATTGATGTAATTTTGAGGTGAAATTATTTCGTGCGCGCCACCGAGCCTATTATCAGTTTTTCTTTTTGCCGTTTTCCCACAAACCAGAAGCAGATTTCTAAGCTAATGCTCACAGAGAGTGACACAGATCTGTGCTCAGTGTGTGTTATTCATGAGCCCGTCTGTGTGTGTGCGCGCGCGAAACACAAGTAGTGACTATAATCTGCAGAAGAGCACTTTCTAGTGGCGTGTCCGGAGCACAGCAGCGTGGGCTCGGCGGGAGCAGACTGCCTCTCAGCCTGTTGTCTGTCGCTCCCTCACCCCAGCAGCCGGTCTTTTGTCACACACACACACACACACACACACAAATATGTATCCGAGAGGCAGGCTGTCTTTTCACAGCAACAACAAACACTCTACTTGCGACATGCCGCTACATGGGAGACGCCACAAATAGCCGACTGGTTTTGGAGAAAACATGTTTTGATGCGGAGGAGTTGTCACGGCATCGGCGTGGACTTTCTGTTACAAGAATAACCGAAGCCAACTTGAACTATAAACTGCCTTCTTTTTTGTTTTTGAGCCGATCGCAAATCAAAATGATCCATTTCTCTGTTATGTTTCCATTACTTGTATTTGAGATGCTCTTCACGAAAATTGGATGTGAAAACACTAAGTCATTTAGTAACCATTACAACGTCATCAAACCCCATTGACCTCAGGAACAGAGGCAGGGTTAGTGTTCAATAGCCCACCCCCCACCCCCCTCAACAATGGCTAACAATAGGACCAAATGGCCGGGCTGTGTGCATCCGCAACAACAGACCACCAGCATCCACCATCCATCACAGTCAGGACGCTCTCTGTGTCCCGGATGATTTGGGCGACATGACTCACTATTTTGAGCACGGCATTTTGCCACTGTATATTTTGCAGCCAGTCACGGTGCGCGGCGTGGTCGCTGCCGCTTTGTTTGGCCGTGTATTGTCTAGTTTTGGTCGCCTCCTATCTCGGGCCGGCTTTGTCAATTTAAAAATGTGACTGCCTACCTTAAAACGCTTTGATTTATGGCAACTAAAGGAGCAACTAAAACCAGGGTGCTTGTTTATTTGCAAACAAATATGTGGATTTAGCATTAGAAACATTAATATTAAAAAATAATAACAGCCCAAATTTAATATTTTCCACTAAGTACATTAATCCTTAAAGAAGGAACGCAGCCTTGTAGTTTTCCTTGCGTTCAAACTGAAATAAAAAACTACATCTGCTGGGAACTATTTCCCGCTGCGGATGAATACATTCTGTAATGTAATTAGCGTTTGCAGCAACACCAAGAGTGTTTATAATAACGCCTGTGTTCATTATAATTGAGTAACGTAGAGCAACAGCGGATGGTTTGCTTTAATAATTCATGGACAACTGAGCTCTACTGCACAGAAGGAATAACATACATTCAGTCGCCAATTCATTAGGTGCACTAGTGGAAACAAATGCACTCTGATACAACGGTCCAGCACTACATTTTTAGCTTCATGAAGGTTATGGTATTAGACATTTGTTATATGTTATACAGATATATGTTATACATCCCCGTTTTAGTCAGTGAAGTATAAACTACATCCCCCAAAATGTTCATCCATCTTCCTGGAGTGGTTTCAACATAAACTGGACACTATAACAGTCAGATAAACAGACAATACTTGTTATACTTGTCCTCTAATGTTTGTTGAGCGTCTGAAATGGGAGACACAAAGCCTTCCTCTTTCCCCAATTTCCTCCTGGTGCAGAGGCTCAGGCTAATCTATAGGACAGCCAGGCCCGGGGGACCCAATAGCCACCAGCTGACCGACCAAGCGGCTTGCTCAAAGGCACAATTAGAGGGTCTTTGTCTCACCCGGAGTGGCCCTTTGTGGCGTAATGTCGCCTGGCACTGGAGGGGAACGTCATCAGTCACTGGCTGAATGGTCCGAGTCGGAGGAGAGATCGCACGCACTCGCAGGTTGGAGGTTTGCGTCGTCCAATCAGAGCGGGTTATCTGACGGCACCCCGCGGTGCTTCAATAGGCAGCTCTCACTGCTCTGCTCTTCACTAAGAGAGGGGTGCTAATGACATTTGGATGATGGTTCATCAATAGACTCATGGCTGTCAGGTTTACTCAAGCTTTACCACTTAAGTGCTGAATAACCTTTTTTAAATTAAACACGGGGTCTTGTTGCCGAGCTGGTGGAGGAACAACGTGCTTTTTTTAAAATACCGCCATCATCTAGCCTCCTCTAATCTTCCACCAATCCTCAGAGAAAATGAGACACGGCCCGAGCCAACACTGTCAGCAAGCTAGAGCTCATAATCACAACTGATCCCCGTTCGGTGCCATAGCCAAGCATGATGTTGCGGTTTCAGCGGAGTTTAAAAAAAAAAAATACACGACTGCGGCTTTACGATCCATCAGAGAAAAACCTGAGGGAGATTCTGGCGAGAGCAAGACATCAGACATGGATTGTGACGAAGAGACAGAGACAACAGTGTCTCTGTTTTAAAGGCTCGAGGTCCGTAATTGAAGAAGGAAGCCGTTTGTTGATACACTGTCACACCGGCTGCTGGTTGTGTTTACACAGGGTTTCATTTCATTGGAGATATCTTTTTAACAGGAAATTTATCTGCTTGGCTTTTGAGGCTCGACTAAATATTTCTTGTATTTCAGAACTCCAAAAAAAAGAAGAAGAGAGAGATCTTGAAAATGCTGTAGAAGAAGAAGGAGCTCCTAAAATCTCTAATGAAACTCTTAAAGAAGAGATATGAGCGAGTCCGGAAATTTTGACGGTCAAATATATTCCAGGCCGACACCAATTTCTCCAGTCGAGTGCATCAGACGTCACAGATGTCAGATGAGAAGAGTCGTGATAAGAGCTCTCTGTGCCCTCTGACCAAGGCGCACTTGCTCCCTCTCTCTCTCTCTTAAAATTGTAGTTCCTTTAATAGAGTCAGGCCTGGATTATGACATGGTTGACATCATTTGATTTCCCTTCCCGGGAGCTCTGAAAGTGCTCCATTAGAGTTATTGCTCGTGGGGAGGCGTGCCAGCGCTAGCAGCCTGTCCCTGTTACCCACAGACTCACCTGCTGAGTGTAATCTGTCCTGTTAAGATTAAGCCAAGTTTAAATTTACACATACTTTGAGGTCTTTGCACCTCCTCCCACAACACTGCGCAGAAAGTTGTCTGGAAGATAAATCTCCAAGCATTTAACGGCGAGTGCTAGGCCCTTAAACGTGGCTACACACAAGAGCTATATTCAATAAAGACAAACAATACAATAAGACGAGGATTACAAGAAAAGGTCATGAAAGTGAATCGAAGAGTAAATCAACAGGGAGTCCTTTTATTTCCTTCCTGGTTCCGGTCCTCATATCTTCCTTGACCATGTTGTTTTTCCTCAAGATGGAGGCGCAGACTTGCAAGAAGAATGGGAGGAGTGTGTGTGTGTGTGTGGCGGATGTAGGAGGAGGTGAAGGAGGGGGGCTGACTGGAGAAAAATAAGAGGTGGAGGGCAGGCGGGCGAGCAGGACAGTGACATTCACGCGTTACGACGTGGCGACACTGACAAGGTGTCCTCCCCGCCGCTCGGCCAAGCTGTTATCGCAGTCGGCCCCCGTTTCCAGGTCGCAACCCTCAGCGGCACCGGCATTATTGGGTCGCGGCTTGGTGCCACAACCCAACCCCGGCGTGGGCCGGGGCGATGCCATTGTCCGACGGCGAAGCGTGGCTTTGAGATACTGAACGCAAACACACACACACACATAAACACACACAAGCCCACTGGTCCGCCCTGGCAACCTCCCTAGCAACCATCTGTCCTGCTCTGCCATGCTCGGGCTTGGGCACAGCTAGCGATGGGCATGCCTTGACACGTCTGGGTTAATGGGACAAAACGGAGGCGCGCAAGAGGACAAAGGACTCACAAATGAAAGAGTGTAGCCAACAGAGAGAAGCAGCAGAGAGGAAGAAAAAAAAAAGAGAGAGGGATTGATTCAAAAGACCAAAGCAAACCAATGGTTCTTGGCCATTTGTTCCTGTAGTGTGATGCAGGACGTGCACATGAACAACATTAAAATTGAATGATACAAAAAAAAGAAATATATCATATTAGAAAAGGACCAAACAGAAGCAGTATTGGGTGAAATAACGACGGCAGGGTTCGACTCCACATTCAGCACCTTGCCCCTTTCTGCACAATCGCTCATTTTCACCTATTCAGTTATCTCGTCATTGTACTGCGGGCTATTAGCATCACAACCGACAACAAGCCTGCGACTTCAGGATACGTCAAGTGTTGACAAAGACCTCATGTTCGAATGCGCGAGGCTTTCTTCGGTCGAATAAAAGGAATTATTGCTGGATGTGCACGGCGGCTGCAGCCTCTTTAAAAGGATATAAGTCATCTGGACTGTGGCCATGACCTGATTTTTACTTTTGTTTTGTTGTATTTTGATATCTGCTCCGAGCGGTTCAGTTGACGCCCTCGAGGTCAACGTGTCACCGGCAAAGAGGTGGACGAGTGACGGTTTGCTTCCCGACGCTATAGATTTGAGGTCGGTATGGGGCGGGTGAGAGTGGGCAGGGGCGGGGTTAGGTGGGACAGGTCTGGGTGTGACGCGATATCACAAGCAGATACATCTTCCGCTGTCCGAATCGCCGCCGGTTTGTTGTTGCCTTATCAGCGCCGCGCCAAAAAAGGGCCACCGAAACACTGAAGCAATGACCTCGCGTCTTTTTTTTTTTTTTAAACATGCAAACGCGCTGCCTTTGTCAAGACACAAATCAATTCCCCGCCCCTTCTAGAGCCCGAAAACCCGTCCAAGAAGCAGAGGGGAGCCTCAGACAACTCATGATGGAGCCTCTTTTGATTGCAACTGAATTTTGCAGCAGTCGTCCCCAAAAGCTTCTGTTTATCTCTGGCTCACACACACAACACATGTCTGTATCGCAAAGACAATTTTTTAAACGTCGTATCTTTGAAAACAAGCCGTGTCAAAGCAGAAGTGGAGTAAAAAAAAAAAAAAAAGAGAGAGCTGCTGCTCCCCCGGGCCGCGCTGGCTACGAGATCAAGCGCTCGTCATTCTTTGAGTTCGGTGCAGGTCTTATATTTACGTCCTCCGAGATGTCGAGCTCGGGCCGACGAGGCCCCGGCTACGAGCGGTAAAGGACGTGATGAATGTAGCAGATGAAAACGAGTGGAAATTTTATGCCATGCCAACTCCCTGCTACCCCCTCCGACCCCACCCCTTTCCCCTCTTTTTCTTTCACCGTCTTGCATTTTCAAAGAGCTGAGAGGCCATAGCGAAAGTGAATGAACCATGACCACAGGCAGATGCTCCCCACATCTCTCTCTCTCTCTCTCTCCCTTCCCACTTTACACCCTTCATTTCCCACAACTAACTTAACACTGCTGTTCCATTTACACTGTTTCGGATGGACTTGCTCAAGACCCACGAGGTAAAAGTCACTATGTTATAGTCCTGCGTAAAGGTGGATTTCATTCATACTTGAACAATATCCAAAATGTATTGCACACTAAGATTTGTGAGTTTTTTTTTTTCTTTTTCTTATCAGCGCAATTTTGATTTAATGCCATTTGTTAATTTCCCCCTAATTCCCTCTGGGCTCTTGAAGGCCAAATGAGCACAGATGGGACATTTTCAGTCCTTTGGAACAGTTCATCTGAGCGACTTGGATTCAAAATTCTTGTTTCACACTCTACATATCACGCTTGGAGACTATTGCAAAAGGGGAAAGCCACAGAAAACGTATAGATTGCTAAGAAACACAGAAAACAAGTCAAAAGTTTCACCTCTTATATTGTTAATAGCACCTTACTTTGACTATGACCTAAAATAAAATGTCCAATTGTTAATATAACCAAGACAAGAAGAAGGTTTTAACATTTTAAAGGCAGAAAATGATTTTAAAATTGCACACAACACCTTATACTTAAGATACAAGAAGACTGCTTGCTTTGAAACTGCTTCCTGATTCAGTTAATGGACCTGTATGATCAAATTTTGTAAAAAGGTTGTCAATTTATGTCTCTTTTTATACATGCACCTCATTGTAGAGACACCAAAAGATGACAGTCGACAAGAATCAGCTGAATTTCTTCTACGTGGCTTTCAAAGGGAAATATAAATGTTCAAACTTCAGAGCAACAACCCCAGCTATCATGTTAGGAATTACATTATGTCAGGAGATTTCTTGACAAGAAGTTCCATTCAACACGCGTGTGTGCCTGGAAGCAGGAGTCGGGCCAATCACTGGCAAGCGCCGGGGCAGCGGAGCGACCCAAAACTCTGTCTCCTCGCCCTCAGTAGGCTTGTTTTCACTGCAGAGCCAGCCAGCGCTGCCTCGTCGGCCCCCGCCTTGCCAACGACAATGTTTGCGTGTTGTCTTAAGAAATTTCCATTCTGAGACGCCGCTGCTTGGAACGGGGGAGCGCTACCTGAGCTGATAAAAACGTTAACGTTCTGGCAAGCGAGGGCTCGGATCACGTGTTATTCATGAGCTAGAAGCACAATGTTCTTGTTGAAGTCGTGCCACTAATAGCTTATTGCTCGGATTTAATCTCTCAGTCTTCATTTGCTTTGCCTTTATTTTTATAGTATGTAATAAAACTAAACATTTGCATTCGATTTACTCAGAGGAAAACTATTTTTTTCCCTTCCAAGTGCTGTATTTGCATTGTATTTTTAATTTTACAGCTTAATTGAGTATATTTTCGACCGTGTATTTAATTGTACTCTTATTAAATAGTTTTATCCTCTTGATAAAGCCTTTTTGAATTGTCTTTTATGATTTTATGCCCGCTTTTAAAAGCCTAAATTACTACATTAACCTGAAATGTGCAAAAATAAGTGTTATTTTACTTTTTTAACATATTCTATAAATTATTATTCTGCATTTATACAATTGCAATTTGACTCCAGTCTGAAAGAAGACATTTATCTGCCAAAACATGACAAAAAAAATTAACAACAATATTCTTATTATATATACAATAAACACAATTTGAATTTTTGGCAACAGCAGCTAATTAAAGGCCAAGAATCAAGACTGGAACTTGGAATTAAAGAGTTAATATGATAACTATTATGATTATAATTATTTATCATAATACAAAACTATTTTTTTTACAAAAAGGAAAAGTAACTAGTTGCAGGAAAATTTAAAAAAATAAAAAGTTATGTATTTTAGCAACAGGATTTCAAATATTAGCATAAAGCTAAAGTGCTATTTTTTTTCTATTTACACTAAAATATAACTACATTTCAAAATCTTACAATTCAGTCTTAATAAACATATGTTCCCCGTGACAGAAAGCACATTGATACGCTTTTACTAATTCACTATTACACCCATACAGGAGTGTGGCAGACATGATATGGTATAATCCCGCCCTTGGAAAGAAAAATAAATAAATAAATAAAAACTGGTCAGAAATCCGTCACCAAATAATTCTGTAAATTGAAACTGCTCTATTGCCGTGTATCAGCTTTGATGTGTATGGCATGTTATTGCTCCAGACAACTTCTCCGTGCGGAGATGGAGAGGAGGCTCCTTCCTCTCGCTCTCAGTTAAAGGATATCCTGATAAAAAGGTAGTGCAGATGAGAAGGGGGGGGGGCGGCGGGCGAGAGGTGATACAGCGCACAGAGAAATTTCATTTCCTGCCTTGTACGGAGAAAACAGTATCAGCTGGGAAAACCTGGCCGAGAGATGGGAGATTTCCCCTCCGAACATTGATAACCATTTGTTCATTTCCTGACAACAACAGGGGGAAGAGAAAAAAAAATGCACGGGGCTCCTCAGAAATGAAATAGGTTGAGTTCTCCCTCTCTTTCTCGTTTTGTTCTGCGGGACGACGGGAGTCTATTTCATTGCCAACATGCGGCAGTGGTCCTAATCACAGGATCAGTTATTATAGGAGGGAGCGTTTGCTGCGTCGGCTGCATAGCTGAGAGACCAAAAAGAAGGGGTCCGCGGTCAAATTCTCCCACTTTTGTGTCGCTTAGCTTCTCTCCGCCAGGTCGGATTTGCATTTTAATGGAAGGCTTTTATAGACTTCTCGGTGGCGTTCGTGGCACCACAAGTGGCATCATTAAGTGAACTAAGCCGGATTAGAGGCGATGCTGAGGTCAGATACCCATACGCCAAAACACAACCGAAGCCTTCTCCCTCGGGATTAGACAGAGACCAGGAGACGATAGCGCAGAGAGAGAGAGAAGGGGGGAGAGTGGGAGAGGGGGTGTTTGGAGGAATGGAGATTTTTGTAAGGACAGAATGAGAGAGAGGAGAACAACTAGACAGAGAAAGATTTTTTTTTTTTTAAAGTGAGAGCAGTGGAAAGAGAGGGAGTGGGAGAGAGACATAAAGGGAGAGGGGAGAGACAGGCCGCAGCAAGGTGATGAATTGCTTGTAAAGTGGCTCCTCTTCAGCTCGAGGGCCTCTCAAATCCCATGTTTGGCTCCGGTTCCAGTTTCCCACAGTATGATATAAAACATAAACCTGGAAATAGCAGCGTTTGCACACACTCCTGGACCCACAGAGGGGACCATATACACAGGCAGGTAAACTGTCGTAGAGAAATTTCAGTGAATCACGTCATACATACACATACGTATTCGCTTGATCTGAATAAATGCAGATTAAGTCCACGTTAGGACAAAAACTGGTGTTGAAGAAACCGTAAATTTCACCAAAATAAAAGTCAAGATGTTGTATATTATAATGCAGGTAAAGTGTCCAAAATCATTTGCAAATGTGAGCTGGTTAACACCGATGTTAACAAGAACAATGTCCAAATTGGACGTCCACTTAGCATTAAATAAATAAATAAAAGAAACTAGAACGGTCAGCTAGGTGCTAAACCTGCCTCAGATCTGATGTTTTTTAGTCAATGTATGAGATAAAATTGGGAATAAATGCTTTTATTAAACTCGTCATGCACAATGTGAAATCAGGGCTCCGGCCTGCGACCAACGACTTGCATTTCGCAACCCTTTAATTGAGACAATTAAAGCATTTTCTGCAACTAATTGCCCCATGTGCAACCTGCAAAATATGACTTTTTTTCCCCCCATGTTGAAAAAGCGATCAACTTAGCGATCGATCCCACAAGCGTCGGTGAAAAAACACGTCTGGTAAATGCCACAGATGTACGCCGATTGTATTAGCAGGTGCTAGCTATTTTCTAAGGTTAATGCTAAAAACAACAATGTAGGCTTTGGGGAAAACCTTTCAACTGCGAAATTTGGTAAGTAGTAGTACGGTGGTTGAGAGTTTTCTATCATTTTGTGTGCATTTTGCTGTAAAACCTGTAAGATAAGAGTATTTATTATCAAAGCATTTGTCCATCTAGGCAGAATAGGGGAAGATTATTGTTCCAGGTCGACTTAAGGTGCACCCCTACAATTTTCAGTAACGTGCTCCTACTGGAAGAAGGTTAGTCCGGAGTCCTTGACAGGCAATGATCCTGTATTATAGTTACCATACAGCAGTTGGAGGGCGTATGTTTTTGTCCAGATTATCCACAACTCGTTCACCTCCGAGCGCCAGCAGGAAACACCGACAAACTTTCTCAACTGTTCTGCTGTCTTGTTTCCCAATTAACCTTTCCAGGTTCCAACCTTTGCATGGGAAGACACGGATCAATGCCCGCAGCGATAAACATCTGCAGAGCACCTATAACTGACTGGAAAAGTGGCTTTGTAAATGCTTTGTAAATATTAACTAATGGCTGTTTGCCGTCAGTCCACAGGTCTGATGTGTGCCAGGTGCAGATACGACGGTGGAAGCTGCTGGACCGTTTGAAAGCGCTGCCGAACGTCAAGGTGGCGGGTTAGACGGAAATAGAAAGCGGCCGACTGATCCAAGTTCATGCCCACCCGGTGTCGAGTCGTGTTGTTATTTAAAAGCCTTTCAGAAGACTGAAGAGGTGGACGTAATCTAAAAAACCACACACAGCAGGGGACAAAGTCAGAATAAGAGCAGCTGCTGCGAGGAAGAGTGACGAGCAAAAAGGAATACGAGGATTTGTTTAATTAATTGTGAAGCTGTAGATGTGTTCGTCTAACAAGCTCAAAATCCCAAAAGAACCGGAGCATGGCGAAGGATGTGGAGACATTCGCTAGAGTTAATTACAACATCCAAGACAGGGTGTTGCAGAAGATTCCAACTCTGCATTTAAGTACAGAAAAACCGAAGACGAAAGCCATCAGATTTCTGATCCTTTAAGACCCCATCAGTGTTGTGGCTACTTATGGGCTATCTGCTACTTGTAGGGTCCATAGTGACTTATTTTCATTTGGAGATTCCTTCAGGCAAACAGAGAAAATACACTTTCTGCCTTAAGGTGGGTGGCACAGAGCAGAGACTGCAGGGAAGGTCACTTTAGGTCACCAACATGTGAAAAATGGGGTAATCGAACAGACAAGGCTTAAAAATCGTCGCTTTTCTTATTGTATATCTCAAAAATCCGCCAGCTCGCGAAATTTTTGCTCCTATACAAATGTTTGTGTGTGTGTCGAGCCTAACACGGCGTGCTGTGCAGAGATGAGCGGCCGTCACTCAGCAGGCATCAGGCCGTGGAGGTCACACCCCAACAGTTGCGGGAAGAAGAGATTATGTCTGTGTGTATTTGTGTGTGTGTGTTTTTTTTTTTTTTTTTTTTTTTTTTTTAAAAAACAGAGATTATGCATTGTGATATCAAACTGGGTTAACGTAGCGGACTGTGTTTGCATACAGGGGTGCCACGGACTCGCGGGTTTTAGCTTTAATCCCCACACACACTGAATCCTCACCGGCTGATTTGGCACTTTTTCAGAGTATTAGGCCACCAGGCGAGGAAGCTTTGTTTACCCCGCAGACAAGTCATCATGTTTAATAAAATCTCTACTAGCCTCCATTTTCCTCTCCTGCGTCCTGTACCACTTGTGTGGATCTTCTTCAGCGACACAGAACCCTTGTTTACCCGTGTTTCTGAGTCCAATCTCAAAAGAGACTCTTTTAAAAAGTAAGAAATGCCACACTAAGACTATTTCTCATGAGCCAAACCTTTTCTAAATCTTTATTAAACAAGAGCAGGTTGCACATTTACAAATTCAGATGCTCAGCGCCTTTCCTGAGTGTAAATACTGGGCTCCTACAATCAACACTCAATTGTCTTCCAAATTATGTCACATGGGAGATTCACGTACTTTTAGTTTGGGTCTGAAGTGGGCGTGGCTTAGTTGGAACAAGATTTAGTAACATCTTTCAGATCTATATGGAGATAAATGTAGACGCTTTAAGGGGCTTTAAGATTAATTCGAACCAAACTGCAAAACAATGGTTTGAGAGCTTGAAATCTGATCTGACGGAAAAGTCTCGCAAGGATGAAAATGAGTTTTGAAGACTTGAGCCATGTGTCAAAGAGTTTTTCTTTGTCACAACTGCGACAGAGTTTCCTCCAACATGTTTTTAGGTTTGAAATTTTGCAAATGAATAAATAGTGATATGAAAATGTGGCGTATAGTATTCTGAAACTATGAAAAAATGTATATTGTACTGCTCTTAAACAATTGACTTTACAAGTATTACTTCACAGTTATGAACTTTTCGAGCTAGCATTTTCTCTGCGCTCCATTCTGAAACTTAAAGCTTGGCTCCTGGGGGTTGGGGGTTTACACTTAACCCTATTAATTAGTCTTTGTTAAAGTGCAACCAATCACACATCACGTTTACCAAGTTACGTGGACTTGACTTGCATTCGTTTTTTTCTCTCCAGCTTTTAAAACTAAGCTTCAGACTTGCAAACAGTTTTTCATCAGTTGTCAACCTTTAAATGTATTTCCAACCTATTTACAGGCTTTAATTATGGCAGGATATTAATGCTATAGACCAGGAATGTCAAACTCATTTTAGTTCAGGGGTCACATACAGCCCATCTGATCTCTCGGGGGCCGGACCAGTCGCATAATAGCATAATAACCTATAAACAAAATGACAACAAGTACACTATGAAAATCACAAAACATTTTATGAACAACCTGAAATGTTTTAAGAAAACTAAGTACAACTGCTGGCATGTAGAGTTTAGTTCTGGGTCCCAGTGTCCTGTTTTGTGCGCAACTCTTACTAAAACAGCGCGACCCCTAGTGGACAAGTTAGGATCAGCAAATACTTTTATAGTGAAAGCCCTGAGCGCTGTCCTGTGATATAATGCCCCTCCCCCGCGACCCTGTCGAGGACGAGTTGTTACAGAAAATATATACATGAGCGAGTTACTTTTCTTAAAAAAATGGCAGTTAATGTCTTCTATGTAATTTTTGCACAAATTTAGCCGCAGGGACCAGATTGGAGTCTCAGACGGGCCGGTTTTGGCCCCCGGGGCGTATGTTTGACACCGCTGCTATAGACCTTAAGCCAAGGCCATTTCAGTACAGCTTTAAATATTTCCTCTACCACCTTAGGATTGTCTTGTTGTAAAGGAGGTGCAAGTTCAGGTTCATCAAGTCAACTTTACACATAGAAATAATGACAGTACGCTGCTTAAAAAGTTTTAGGATCCTCCTACGTGGCCGGTTCCTTTTGTTGCTCACATTTGTGAAGCCACAGAAATGAACACATGAAGCCCATTTATTACCAGTCGTAAAATAAAAAGCACTTTGTGGAAATTAGCTAAAGGGATTAAATAATAGATTCAAATCAATGGGAAAAACATCACTTCACAGCTGCCTTGATTAATGGTCTCTCCCGGGATGATAAATTAAAGTTGAAAACTTTCTGTACACGTTATTAACCCCCCATTTTCTAACTCATTTAAAAAGCTGCAGGCTTATATCCCATTATGTTGATAATATGGGCACGCTTTGCCAAAACTCTTTGTGCTAATTGTGTGTTGGTTCAAAAAGCCATTTTCTGTTAGAGTGCACAAATCCATTACGGCCCCCTCCTTAGCCCCGGATAATCGGGATTGGATTAATGCGGGGGCTAAAACATGTGGCCCGGGACTCCTAAAGATATGATTGATCATCTTATTGCTGAGAATTCAACCGGTTTGTCTGTGTTAATCGATACCATTACCTCTTTGGGATTAAACAGCGGTCTGCTAACAAACCCAGACTCGATGAAAGAAAGACGTGTGCACGGATTCCAATAGTTATAGTAGTTAAGACGCATTTCAAACCACTAGATACGCCGCCTTAACAATCACAGCACTTCAATAGTGAGGTCCCTGTTCTTGTGTGTTTGCTACACCAACTTATAAGAAACAAATAATGCATGCAAAGCTAAATTACGAGGGAAATAATCTTCATCCAAATCACCTTGATTAAGGTGAGAGGTTCAGTTCAATCCAGCTCAAAGTAGAGTTGCTGCTGCTTGGTGTCTAAATGGACCAAGTTATGGTAGTATGTGCATCTGGTGAGGACGCCACCCGGCCTCCTATCTTTGAGGGTTCACCGGGCACGGCCAGATGGGAGGAGACCCCGGGGTAGACCCAGAACTCGCTATAGGGATTGCCTATCCCATCTGGCTAGGGAACACCTCTGGATCCCTCGTGACGTACTGGAAAACCTCATGAACGGGACGTCTGGTATACCATCTTTCCTCGCCCCAGTGACCAATAGAAGTGTGGGTTTTGTTTTAGTAGGATGCACTTATTTAAGATTTAATCAAAATCTGTGTCTCTCCATACACTGAGAGGGACAGAAAGAACAAAACAGTTGCTTTCGAGAAAGCTGGAAAACGGATCTTGAGCCAAGATTTGTTCGTGAATATCCAATATGTCCCTAATCACATCTACGCATCTACTATTCTCACACAAACAGCAACATATCAGCGGCTGAGAATTCATGAAGAAGAAGCCAAGCAAAAATGCACCAAGCAGCAGATTACGCCGCAGGTGCAAAGACGACATGTCTGCCCGCAGAGCAATTGCGATCACAATTGGACTGTGCGGTGTGAAGACACAGCCTCGGTTCTGTTTGTGTCCTCGCTGCCAACTTAGTCACAGCCAAGTGATTCACAATGAACAGTGGAATAAATAAACACCAGGGAAAAACAATAGACAAATCATTACACTACGGAATGAATGAATGAATAACAAGCTGTGTGTTTCCTTTTTTTCGATGAGGAAGCAAAAATCTCAAAGCGCTCGCAAAGTGCTCAGGAATGGAGCTGTTGAAATGCAGAAGAATGCGCCGGGGTGAGACGGCAGGGCAGGTCGTAGCGGGATGGGGTGAGAGGTGTTGGGCTAATCTGCCGCGGGATGATATAGATAAACAGCGACGCCTCCCAGGGAGCGGATGTTGTACCCAGATGGACACGGAGCAGTTGGTGGCGGCAGGAGAGGGAGAGCGCGAGAGATCAGATAGAGGGTGAGGGGAACGCTGCAAAAAATATCTCCGAGTTGTGTTTTTAATATGTCAGGTTTGTAAGCAGATCGTGGCGTTGTTCTTTAAAGTTACATATCCCAGAACTAGACACATGATGTAGAGCTCTGAGATTACATGTCCAACATTAATCAGCTGTAATTTATCAGTGTTAAACTGCAGATTATTTAAACTGTGGACACTTCTTGCAGTGAGCAGACAGATCAGATCCTGCACTCCTCGAATGTGTCACCACCTCACACCAATAACCCTCTGATCTGATCCCAATCTCCCCGTTTTGTCCTCTCCTCGCCCCGCTTTCCTCACGTCTTCGCCTCCTTTCACTCCTCTTTCTCCTCCTCCACCCTCCCCTTCTCCCTTTCCTCCGTCCCATCTCCTTCTCATTAGACCTTATCTGCGCGTCCACATTCGGCGTTGCTTTTTATCTGTCTAATTATGTTGCTTCTCACCTACGGAGGGACTAAGAGGAGCCCTGCGGCATGCTGGGAAAAAGGCGATTCTTCTCCGATACTCTCCTGTGTCCTGCACCCTTGACTTTTAAACACTCCCCCTCTCTTACACACACACACATTTACAGACAAGCAGAATTTCCCCATCCTCTTTTCAATTCGGTCACCTTTTCAGCATCATGGGGGCCCTTTGAGCAGGGCCCCCGGCCCCTAAGTCCCCAGAACAGCCCGGCTCAGTGATAAAACTCCCCAGACACTCCTCCATTATGTAGCAGTGATAGGAGGTGCAGCCGGGAGTAGCGTGCAAAAAACACACACCACCACCACCATCATGCGCCGAGGCAGACTCACACATGTGGCGTACACAAATGCTGCAAGCACATAAAGGAATTTCCACACACTCCTCCCCTGCTTCCTTATCAAGCTTTTTCAGTAGCTACTGCGTGAGCTGCATGTGCTCTTCTTAACCATAACCCTCCAAGAATCCAGCTGTGAGTGATAGAATATTTAAAATACTGTGATGAATCAGAAAATGGGACTGGTAACCAGAGTTTTATCTCCCCGTATGTTTTTAAGTTTATTCTTTCTCATGTACCACATGTGGGCTTGTTTACACGTCAACAACGCTGCAAAATTAAGTGCATTTGCCTTGACGCTTGCTGGTGATTAAGGCTGCAGCAGCTCAACACAATCGATTGTTGATCGGTGTATGCTGCAGTATTTACGTTCATCGGCAGTTGCGGCTTCTCAAGCTGTCGCACGTGAAGAAAGTGGAAGAAAAAGCCTGAATCTGAGTGTCAGAAGTGTGGGAACTTTTTAAATCGAGACCCGATGACTACACGTTAAGGTCCGCAGGCTTTCCGACCTCAAATCAGGACACACAAGAGCTTGACAAAGACTGGCAACACTGCTTTTCTGGTGAATTTACAAGTTGTGAGCAGTTTGTTTCTTTGCAGGTAGACCTCTAAAACCAAATGCGGTGGATTTCCTTTCAACATTACGCTCTCTGTGTGTGTAAGCGTCCTTTTGCAGATAAATAACACTGTATTGAAGTTAAAACAAAATCAAAATGATGCTTATTAATAGCAGAATACAACACAAAATGCTCTTTTCCATTAATAAATGCGAACTCATGCAGGCACAACAGCAGTTTAGTCCTTTCTTTTTATTGCCAACAGTCACGTTTTCAACTTTTAAGCTATATATGAGTTTCTTCAAGATCAATACTCCTATATTTAAATTTTGAATCAATAATAAGTTCCCTAAAATGAAAACAGAAACATCTGGAGTCGCTTTCAAAATAGCCTTTGAGGTACCGGTGTCTATAGCGCTCCACACAGCTGGACGTTTCGCAGTCTGTCAGGGTCAACCTGCAGCAAATACAGACGACTGCAGCTGTGAGTGGGTGGGTGGCGGGGTCATCTGCAACTGTGTGCGTTTGCACTTGCGTGCGCGGTAGGTCCGAGGCGATAACCTCCTCAGCGGCGACGGCGGCCCTTCCCTATCTGCTCACTTGATCCACACGCATCCAACAACACACACACACACACACGCCATACCACGGCGAGTACAATATGTGATTTTAATGAACCTAATCTCCAGGATCACCAGGTCTCTGAGCCGGGAAATTAACGAGAGCAGGTTAAACACACACAGTGGGCTCGGTGAAACCCCTTTTCAGTTGATGTGTGTGTGTGTGTGTGCGCGTGTGTGTGTGTATAGGGGTGAAATTGGTTTTCCTCAGGATTAAAGGATTAAAAAGGCTGTTAGTTCCTCAAAGTGCTGCAAATACCCCCCTCAATATTCATTACAGCAGATACAAAAGGCAGAGAGGAGCTCATAATGGCCCCAACCTTCTAATCATTTCAAGCAGGGATGCTCCTGATCTAGCACGCCACCGCCGCCGCCGCCACACACACACATCCACTCTCTTTTATTATCATTATCCACACTATTAGCATGATATAAGAACTGTCTGGAAATCACAACAGGGCGAATCTGATGAAGGAGAGAGATTATTGAGGAAACTGTGGCTGAAAATGCTTTTTAATATTTGTACACTTTTCAAAACGCGTAACGGTCTTTTCCAGGCGCTCGGAGCTAATGACTCCCTGATGTCAACAGGTCTTGGTGTGAGGTCTTCCAGCCATAGATATTGTTGAAGAGGATAATAAATCAATATCTGTGTTGCAGCCCAGCTAGGAGTGCTCCCTTCACACACACACACACACACGTACCACGGACGAACTGTCCTTTTAAAGTCCCTTAAGGCAAGCAGGAGGGGGGATTAATTGAAAGTGATTGAGAGCATTTCTCACCGTGCCCTTTTTTCACCCAGCGGGTAGCCACTTGTTCGCTGACAGCAACAGAGGGATTGGTTTACATTGTGAGCTGCTGGCCCACCACCGTGTGTGTGTGTGTGTGTGTGTGTGTGTGTGTGTGAGCGAGCACATGAAAGCGTGGAGGCCTAACAAGGCTGAAATTGATGCCGTTTTGGGTAGGGAGTCATTCTTGATGCCCGCTGACATTCAGCGCCAGAAAATATTGCATTGGATGTGGAAAAAGGTCAAAGCCAAGGGCAGGGGGAATGGAGGAGAGGAGAGGAGAATAAAATGAGGAAAACAAAACACTGAACTGGAGAATCAAATCAATTTGCTTTATGTATAAATTATTTTTTCAAGCTGAACCGGTGTAAGAGCGCAAAATAAAGCCTCGGTGTTACGCTGCGTTGTATTTACCTCTTTAGGAGGTTAAGAAGCCACAGCTGGGAATGACAACACACCCAAGATAACCGCATTCCAGTTAAAGTCAGAAAACCATTAGCTATTGTTGGCGGTAACATTTGCTAAGATGCACTCAGCAATTCTGACTCAGGGGAAAACGGTGTTGCAGTTCAGAGTGTTTAGAGAGCAGGTGAGAAAACTAATTAAATGCACACTCCCTTTTCTTTCCCTCTTTTTACTTTTACTGTCTCTCTATCCGTCTGGCCTCAAGCAGATAGGTCCCGACATATGAGCTGGGTCCTGCTCAAGGTTTCTTCTTGTTCTTTATTGACGCAATAAAAGAGAAATTGAATTGAAAATTGAATTGAATTAACTTTGTACATTCAAGTTGTAATACTAAAAATCTGAAAAGCTGCCGTTAGACCACGAATATAAATATATATATATGCAATATTAACTGATGCACTGTTCCAGTTTAAACTCAGAAATCTTTGCGCGGGCAAGTACGCCGCCACAAATAGACTTTCGTCGTCTCAAATCCAAACGCCACGTTTCTTAGAAGGTCTGGGCGGACCGAGAATCGAGCGCCGATAACCGACACCGTCGCAAAGCAGCCTCCAATCACAAGAGGCACAGCTACGAAACCTTATGCAAGGTTAGGCCCGGGGAAAAAGAAGGCCGGATTTTACATTTGCAGGGGGAAATGGTTGCAGCCTTGTGAGCTGAGACACGGCACGGATCACGAACCGAGTGCTGCTGCATACCAAATATACGACCATGGCTATTGCCTGTAGTTCAAATCACTTTTTATGATCTCAAATCCTTTTATAATTTGTTCTAATCACTAAAATTAGTAGCAATATTATGGTTTCATATGTGGCTACACTGTATAAACTGAAGGATTATTTAATGTTTTTCTTTTATCTGCTACAGACAAAAGTAGTTTAGTAGAAAATTAGCCACAAAAAAAATAAAAAATAAGTAGTTCCCCCTCTTCAACAGTCTCTTAAATTACGTCTTGTAAAAAAGATCCTCGTAAAGAAAAACCACCGATGGTTGACGACGTGTCCAAGCTGCAGAGTTTTAAACACTGACGCCTGTGTTGGCTTCTCTTAACTGTGACCGCACCGCTTTCCTCTTACACTAACTCGGCGTCGTGCTTGCACCTAACCAAACCTTAACCAGCTTTGTCGCGTCGTAAAACTGTCCCGGACTTGCAACGGCCTCCTTCACGCGGCCTCCTTTGAAAGGGTGTGTAATTAGAAAATGTTTTTTTTTTTTATGTGCAGCTTTTAGAGGGAACGGAGGCGACATCTTTTTGGGGGATAATTTGGAGGCCTCCAAATTGCACCATTTTGGCTCTTTTACACGTGTACGAGCTATACGTTAACTCCGTGTTGCTTTTGCATTTTACGATCGCAACTTAAATCACAGTTTGTCAAGTGATTGTCAAGGTTTTTCGAAGGTATATTTGGTGCGATTTGAGGAAAAGTAAGCATTTATTAAACAGAAAACCTCCACACACCTTCGCAATTAGGATTTGCATTTAATTTGATGATGGAAAAGGTAAGAGAAGACGTTCGTTACTGTAGAAATTAACAGGTTGTCACTAAACACTGGTTGCACTGCATTCCACAACCCCTCCAGTCTTAAGGTTTGTGCTTTCAAAAGGCACTACTCAGGCATAAAACACCCCATCAGCTACTGCAGGAGACAGGAAACTATTATGCACGTCATTTTTCTTCTCTGTTGGCGCACTGTAGTAATCACAGACCCCCCTCTCCTTCCTGAATCGCACGGGCCGACCCCCCCCCCCACCCCGCCTGCATCTTCTTCCTCCTTCTCCACCAACACTGAGAACAACTCCAGAAAAAATAAACGCCGCTACAACAGCGCCACAGTTCATATTTCTTTACCCCGGCTCTTCTTTACTTCCCGTCATCATTTCAGGGAGACAAATGTTTGTCATATCTATTGTCTGGGCGCACCAGCAGCTGCTTGGATTACGGTTATATCTAGGGTTTTTATTTTTTTCCCCACTCATTGCACACTGCTCTGGATAAGAGTGTCAGCCAGGCAGCATTTGTATATGTCAGCATTTCTTCGAGTGAGGTCCCCAGGCCTGTTTGATTCCTATTTTTATTTTTTTTTATATTTGTACACTGGAGTTTTTACTTCTATAAAGAGTATCATGGGAGAAATGCTTTATATTGCTTATTACTTAAAGGGGACGTCCACTAAAACAACATGATATCCAGCGTACTCGTCACAGGCAATTACTTTTAGATTGTGAAAACAGTTGTGTAACAGCTCGGTCCTTCAGCAGGGATGTTTCTGAGAAAACAGCCCCTCGGTTGTAATCAATTGCCTCACGCTGACGTTATTGTTCATTGTTGTTGCGATATGGGAAACGCTGGGTGGGTTTTTTTTATTCCCACCTCTGCAGAAACTACTTTTAAAGATCTTCCTATTCCTTTTGACTTTTCACAAAAAGTAAAGCCAGGACATTTTTGTGGGGAAATCTGGGTCTGGATTGCTCCGTTCGTATTTAATTATGCCCCATGAAGACCAAATCATTTGGGGGGGCTTTAAGCAAGGGACGGACAGAAAGGTAACCTAATCGTAAATGGCGTCTGAGCGCCGTAGAGTTGGTTTTGTTGACAACAAAATGGCTGCCGTTGGAGAAACGAGATGGAAGGACTCCACTCTCGGGTCTGTTGTGAAAGATACGGACAGAGGAATAACTTTAAAGGACGCTCCGATTGGTTGTAGGACGAGCCAATTGCATTGCATGTGCAGAAGTATTTTTATTTATTTTTTTCTAAGTATGGGTTGAAACATGCCCAACATAAAAAATGCCACTTGTAATTCCTCATAGATTGAAGACAACTGGAGACGTAAAACTATATTTGTGTTGTGCAATGTTAAAGATTTAAACTCTCTTTTATATTTAAATAATCTTTAACGTAAGGAAATTGTGTTTTTATTTAGCAATCTTTCCATTTCCTTAGTCTCTCCACTGCTCACCTTTTTCCCCCTCTTGTTTCTGCCAAACTTGGCTTCATTAAAACCCTAATGAATCCCGTTAATGCGCCCCCAGATCAATTCGGCTGGCCCCGCTAATAAGGTGTGATTAGTGTTAGTTTTATTCACCGGAGCTCTGTGCATGTTTGTGTGTACTGCCATTACGCTGATCGCTATTGATTTTCTGTTTGGCCAGCAGATTTCCTCCAAGGATTTCTGTCTCTCAAAGACACTATTTCAGCAGCGGCTCCCGCGAATCCGACTACAATCGCATGAAATCGTAAAATACTTTACGTGCGCCGGCGACATGAAAACGGAATAAAACCATATTTCTTTAAGCTCTTTTTTTTTTTCTTTTCTTTTATTTCCTGCTCTCTCTTGGTCTCCCTCCATCTTCCAGCTCGTCTCTATGTTTTGCATTATCCCCACCAGGCTGTCTGTGGTTTTGAAGTGTCAGGGCATGCATGGTAGCCTGGACCTCCATGGCTGAAGCATCCAAGAGGTTATAAGGATGTCGACACAGCAAATCACAGTTTGATGGCATTCCCATATGCTCCCAGCTGACTGGGACAGTCCATTCCACAGCACACACACACACACACACTGGCTGTTCCCGAATAATTCTTTGGATTAGTTTTAACCCTTAAAGAAAGCCAGATGTTTAAGGTTTGCCGGAGAGAGGAGGCTAATCAGTGAATTGCCTAAAAGTCTAAAAATAAATTTAATTATTTTAAATCTAAAGTTTGCACACTCAAACTAATTTTTAAAAAATATTCAAGGGTACAATAAAATTTTTCGTAATTTTCTCTATAATTTAGTAGCCAAATTTAGCTTAATCTGTATAAAGTAATACAAAAATAAAGTCATTTAAAAGCAAATAAATTGCTAATGTAATCTGACTTGCAGCCACTATATTTACAGTTTAAAAAAACATATATTTATGAGCTTGAAAAAGTCACATGGATTATTAAACGACATATTTAGACAAGCTGCTCCTGCATCCGAGCAGATGAGAGTTTCCCCGAGTTTCAGCAGGACTTTCTTTGTCTGATGCTATCTGCTCGTCTCTCACAGACTGAGGCCGCCGAGGATTCCCCTCCGAGGGCTGCGGCTGATATTGTTCTCTGCGGCTTGCATCTGCTGGTTTGATAATCCAGTGATTTCGCCGTCAGAGGGGGATTCTGGGGGAGCGCAAACACGCAACAACACACAAACTCCTGGGCTGTGACGGCAGCCATTGTTCCCCCCCAAACAATGTCTTCACTTTGATGTCTGTGATGCTTGGCCGGCCGAGGGAAGTTTTCAGCACCCGGTTCTCTCTCTCCCTCTCTCCCTCTCTTTTTTCTTTTTGCCCACTCTCCCTCTTCTTTTCAGTGTTCCCCGCAGAGAAAGCAATAAACTACAAAAAATGTGATCGATGGTTTTTATACGCCACGTGTTCAGAATATTAGCTTTGATATTATATTATTATATTCTGAATGAAAACAGGCTGAATATTTTATTCAATTAAAGCTAAGTGTGTAAAAGTTTGCATTTATAAGTCATATATTCTTAATTTCAATGATAAATTCTTTCATTAAGAGACTTTTGCTAATAAATCAGAAGCATAAATGCACTTAAAGCGGGAGTTAAAAGCAAATAATTCAACCTTGAATGTTTTTTTTTTCCTGTTGGACTCGTATCGCTGTAGGACATGACACGTCATGTGTTCCTGCTGCACGGACAGAGCTCGGTTTTTGTTTCTCTAAAACGCCATTAAAAAGCCCCTTCAAAGGATTCAACCTTTTCCCCATTGTCTTGCAAGCGGGGGCAACATGCTGACTCGGGCCCTGACTGACAGGTTCAGTCCTCCAATGTTCTTCGGCACAAAAGGTGACAAGCAGAAAGGAAATTGGCTTTTGTCCCTCCCTGCTTCTGAGCTACTTAACCTGTGCCTTATAGCCCATTTATTAAAACTATACTTAAACACACACACACACATATAATTGCACAAATTATTTATTGTCTTTTAATTTCTTCTTTTTTTTAGTGTATTTCTATTGAATATAGTGCATCAATTACAGCATTTATTTGTTTTTCTTTATTCTTTTTCAGTTTTTTAAATCTGAATTAACTTTATTTACCAGCAATAATTCTGAATAAGTCATAATTTTATATTCACGCCTAAAAACGTTCACTTATTCTCACTGTAGTTATTTAAAATGCATTTTCTTGGATTATAACCTAATTTCTTACAGACATTTTAATCTTTCGTCAAAGGCAAAATTCAATTAAAGTTCAATATAATGTTCATTTTTACAGGATGAAATTTAAGAAATTAAATAGTGTGTTTCTCCAGATATTAAAGCAATCAAATCCTCACAAAAATACCCACGTTACGAATCTTAAAAACTCGTGAGTCACAGCCATGCATGCGTGCAGGCGGCCAGAGGTGGAGGCCTGCAGCTCGTCTCCGTTCTGGCCTCTAAACCAGGAGCTTTGTGCCCCCTTCTGGCTACTCTGGCAAAGGCTGACCAGCTGATACAGTTGTGATAAACAGAAATGAGACGTGTATGTCATGTAGCGGTAATATCTACCCTTCAAGAGCCGTAAGTGCTATATTATACAATACGACAATAGCGCTATTAGTCTGCTGTTTCAAATCAGCTTAAGGAAGAAAAAGGCTTCTTCTCTAAATGGTGGTGTTTTGGGATGCATGGATGATAGAACGCCAGATTAAATACCTCTAATCTTCATCTAAACTAAAGCACCCACAAATAGGAATTTTTAGCCAGGTGCAAAGAGCGATATTATCAAATCAGTTAGCCCCCCGCCCCCCAGCCCCATCCCCGTCACCTCTGCGTACTCCAGGAACCAACAAGGCGGCCGATTCTTCCATCTTCTCCCTCCCTCCCTCTCTTTTTGCGACTCCATAACTTGTCACATTCCCCATTAATTTCCAAGACAGATGCTGACTGTGCCTCTCTACCTTCCTTTCTCCTCACTCTCCATCTCCACCGCCGTACACCCCCTCTCCCGTCCTCCATTTCTGCCTCTTTCTCCTCCCATTAATCGTCCTCATTTTCTCTTTCGTCCTCTCTCCGGCTTCCATCTTCCCCTCTACACGTTTCACACCGTCTTCTCGTCTCTCTTCTGCTCTTTTCATTATGTTACTACCTTTCTCCCGTATTCCCCTCCTTGCATTGACCCCCACATCTTGTCACACACCCTGCTAATTTCTGTAAAAGAGATGCTGACTTAGCAGTCGTTCGGTGATGGTGCTAAGGGGGAAAGGTGGTAATCCTCGCTATTAACGTGGGCTTTTAGTGGTGGCAGAGAGCAAGAGGACCACTGGCCAAAACGTCGCTAAGACTGACGGCCGTCTATTAAGCAAATAGTGCATTATCACGACAGAAAAGTATAAACAAAGAGAGCTTCGGAGAGGAATGAGAAAGCAGAATGTGGACGGAGAGAAGAAATAAAACCTGACGATGAAGAAATAGAATTACCTATTGGGGACGGGATGAAGGCAAAAACGGGAAAGAGGGTGGGGGGGGGGGGGGGGGTGCAGGTGGAGGATATTAGTGACAGATGAAAAGCAAAGAAAGACATGAAAGAGGGAAATAAGATAAGCAGACGACACAGAAGAAAAGGAGGGAGAGATGAGCTGTTGTCCTCGTCGGGGCTCAAATAGAAACAGATGAGGAAGAAAGAAAAGACAAAGAGCGACGACCGCAGCTCATCTGAAGAAGAAGAAGAAGAAAATAGACATAGTTTTTATTTATTTTTGTTGTTCCTTTAACAAAGACTATTTTGTCTATGAAATTAGAAAAGAAGACAGATTAAATAGGAACAATTAAGTCGTTGTGTTCCTATTTTACTATTATGACCAAGGGTGATTTGAGGAGGAGGAAAAATAAGAGGAAGAAGATACCATTTTGGTTTTTCGTTGCTCTACCAGAACCCATTCAGACACCTCTATCAACTATTATAATTAAGAAGACAGCAATTACTCCTGCATTTGTCATTTACACCGCTACACTCTTTAATATCTTTATAGCAATTCTGGATGTATTATTTCAATTAAAGTTCAATAAACCATAATATAATTAGTTGTCTGATAGGATTCGTAGCTCATCGTGGTACCCCGACGAGTCCTTCCTGTGGCTGTGACATGTAAATAAAGATCAGCTGCTGAAGAGTTTGAGTAAAACACCACTTTGAGGCGAGTTCAGGAGTTTAACCTCGGGCACGCTCCAGCTTATTGTATTCGAATGCACATAAATCCTTGCTGCGAGTCTGTCTGATCAAGGTGAGGTCGCATAAAGCACTTTTGTTCTTAACCTGAAGCTAAACACAAAAAAAGAGGAGTGGGTTTCTAGGTCTGGAAACAACTACAAAAACTGCAGAAGGTGAGACAAGTACTGCAAATGTTTGTAACGCACTTGTGTATTTGTGGAATTTAGCGTTATTTCCTTTATTGATTTACCTGTGATGTATTTGGAGTTCATGAAATGTTAAGATATTGAAGAAAATTGTGTGTTTTTGACTGACTAAAACAGTAAAAGAGAATTAAAAGCAACAGGAAAAGGTTAAATTGTGGCCTTCGAGCATTATCCGTGCATTTTTTTCTCACGCTCCCGGGCGGTGGCTCAACGACGGACGGGTCGTACTGTTTTTGTTGTCGCCGGGGCGCGAGCGGGAGGGTAAACAAATCCAGTTTTAATAAGGGCTTGTAGCTCATAATCCTCGCCCGCCAGCAGGTGAGGGCCAACATATGGGGCGAGACCGCGGCGAGGGGACGGCACGAAAGCGCGAAAGACACGCACACACGCGTACGTACGCGCACACACACAGCAGCTGTCGCTTGTTTTCGGAGGCAAGACCGATCCAACAAGAACACCGTGGGTCTGTGGGAGCCGGGCCAAGAGGGGGAGGAGGAAGGGGGGAGATATACTAATGCAAATGACAGAAGGTGAAGGAAAGTAGGTTTATCTTTCTCCTTTTTAAGTCCACTTGTTTAGTGCAGCTACTACATATCCTCAGCTGATAAATGACACAAAGTTAAGTACTGCATGGTTATTAGAAGTGGAGCGGGGTAATAGCACAATATTTTACTGTGCCGGAGCGAAGTGCGTTATAGCTCAACTAATTTACCACTTTGCTGTTTTGTAAACATAATACGTTTGACTAGTGGGACTTGTTCATGGTTACTTTGCCCTTGTGTGCTTTACAGCGATAAAATTCTTTCAGCGAGGGGAGGGTAAAGAAAAAAAAAAAAATCAATTTCCCCCCTGACTGATTTGGTTACACACAGCACCGACAGTGTCTGGCTCACTGTTGTCTTGTTTTTAGCTTAACAAATGTACTGTTTTGTTGTTTTTTTGGCTTATTCCTTTCACTTCAGAGACGGATTTATAAATCAAAAGCCTGCCCATAGAGGTCAGTGTAATCTTTTAGTCCTCTTTCCCAGTGTGGTTTACATTTCTTTGCTCTCTCTTAGCGTCTTGTCATCACTCTCGTTTCTTCCTCCTCCCTCCTTTGTTACTGTATTTCCCTCTCAATCTTTGCCTGTGTTCTTCATTTCTGCCCTACTCTCCGTCTTGCTTCTCCTCTCTCTTTTCCCCCCTCTCCTCCATCTCAACCCATTTCAGCTTCTTATGAAGTGTGAAAAATGATCGTCTGCAGGATGAAGTGGACAGGATTCGCCGGCGTAATGGCCTGACAAAATGAATCGCGGCCTTCCTCACCATCCATCACCACTCTGAGGCGACTGCGGTTAAGATCTGTGAAGGTGCTGGCTTATTGATTACTAGTTGTAACTACAAAGTGTCTGATTCAGTGCTTGTGGCATGGCGCGTGGAGAGGGAGAGGGAGGGGAGTCGGGGTAAGGTGGTTAGTGGTGGGTGGAAGAGAATGCAGGCAGCTGTAGCGCTCTCAGAAATCCTCTTTTGATAGATTTTAAATGGTGAAATATTGATTTCTGTCTGGACCAAGGTCCGGCCAAGCAGGCCGCGGCCATTTGTCGGAGAGTATAATGCCGGACACCGTTTCTGCTGGCCACCATCAGTCATTCTGACACCAGGAAAAATGAGAGTGGAAGGAAGAAAGGGAGGAAAAGAGGGGAGAGAAGTAAATCAGCGGCTCAACCCTTAACCTTCATTCAATTCTAGCTGAATCCCCCGTATGTGAAAAGCCTCACACACACCAAAACACATGCAAAAGCGTCTTATTTATGAATACTCTGCATACACTATACAGCCTATCAGTGGTTAGAATAACAGAAGAACAACAACGCCCACAAAAACGCAGCAAACAATAACACCGACACCCTCCAAACTTTCCTCATTATCTTGTATTTGTGGAAAAGACGGCGCGGAGGGGGTGGGGGTGGCCTCGTTATGCGGCGGAGGATAATGACCAACTAAGAGAGGAGACCATGAAAAGGTGATTATTGCCCTTAATTGCTGTCCACAGACGCAGCCAAAACGCAGGCAGGTAGCATTAATCTACATTAGAGACATCGGGAGGCAGCGCCCAGAATGCTTTTCTGCTGATTCACACTCGTTTGGGGCTGCGTGTTGTTCCGCTGATAAGCTGGAATTAATCGTATTTTTAATGCTGAGCTACGGGGAAAAAAAAAAGAGTTCTGCAGCTAACTCGCGATGTGACGATTACGACTGCACGACAACAGTCAGAAATTACGCATACGGAGGGAACGCCAGAGGCTTTTACAGGCGTAGCAATTTAATATTTTACGAAATACATGTGGATATTACTGTTTTTTGCATGTGCAGCTTTCTTTTCTGTGCTTTCTAAGGTTAACAACAACATAGAAAATGACTGCATCCTTGCATTTATCCCTTACAGTAATTCTGGACACCCACTGCACAACCCTATTAAATAAACAATAAAAAGATTTTAAAAAATGTTCGTTCTGCATTAAATTTAAAGCTGCCCGAAACAATATTTCTATGCTAACAATGGCTCAAATTATTATGTGTGATATTTAAGCCACAGAAAATTTCACAGGCATAACGACCCAAATCTGCAGCTCAGTTTTAGCTACTTTAAACTAGGTGTTTTAGTTTGTTGGCTTACTGTTTTGGCCCGTAGCTTTATTTCAAAAACATAAAAAGGTCATCTAAACTAAAGACAAAGTAAGCTAATTATATTTAGCTAAATATACAGTTGTATTTTTAGCTAAACGTCCCATAAACAATACAACATTTGTCTCCATATGCGCTGGATTATTATGAGTCATGTAAAATTACCGTTTGGTAATAATTTGTTTAAGCACAATATGGGATAGAATTATTTTTGACCTTGCAGCAGCCATTGACATACATCCTTCCATCCTGCCAGGTTATTGTCCCAGATATTAAACAATGCCTAAATTATTTTATCTCAAGTAAAATACTACAGAGCGACACGTGGAAGATGGAAAACTTAAAGGCTACACTTGTATAACGGCGTGGGAAAAGGGTGGAGGTCAATGGGGTACTTACCTTTATTCTAGCTAGCAAAAAATACATTTATACCATTTATTTGATGCATATGTGCACTGACACTAAGTAATTTAGCTCAAACACTTATAAATTTAAATGAATCTTGGATTAACTTATTATATAATGTCATCAATATTAATTTACTGTATTATTTTCTTATTTTTATGCATAAATGTTTTACCATTGATTCTTTATGTCTAGTAACGTGCTTTCTCACGTAAGCAAATATTAATCTTAAAACTGTTCATTTATTTATTTCTTATCAGTAGAGGTAAATGGTATGCACAAAGAAATGCATGTTAATGGCACAAATATGTGTGGCTTCAGGTAAATCCGAGCAGCTCACTCCCAATTTTCTCAATTCGATACATCACAATTTGGATTAAACCCCCTGCAGAGTGCAATGCAATGTTTTGGTCCTGAGAAAAACTGAAATTAGGTCGAGAGCAGGTGGTGACCGCCACCCACACACCCTCCATCCAACACACACACACACACACACACACACACACACACGGCAGCACAGAGGAAGCTCAGTCCTGGTGGGAGGTCTGAGGTCTGGCCTCTACATTCCACAGACAAGTGTCTAGCACCTGCTAGGCCTCAGTCAGCCTTTACTGGCCAACAGATTAGGACGGGCGGACACACTCCAAATCCATTTACTTTACAGTCTGTGTATCTGCGTATGTGTGTGTGTGTGTGATTCTGTGAGAGACTGAGAGAAAAGGAAAATCCATTTTCAGGACAAAAAGCCTTTGAGCAACTTATTAGTATTACTTTTATCAATATGGTGTGTGCAGACGGAATATTATTAGCTTGTTTAAAATTCAATTTATCCCAAAATACAAACGGATAATAAAAAAAAGAAAACTGTATTGTCTAGTAGAGCTATAACCACCATAGTATACCACACACACACACACACGCAGAGTATGTGTATATATAAATGCACACACACCTTCAGCAGCCCATGTCTGACAGGTGCACATGTCAGTGGTTAGTTCAACCTGGATCAGAGCATTTGGTCTCACTCTGTAGCAGCCAGGCCCCTAGGGTGTGTGTTTGAGTGTGTGTGTGTTTGAGGGTGTGTGTGTGTGTGTGTGTGTGTGTGTGTGTGTGTGTGTGTGTGTGTAACCCAAGGGCCCGATGCTCAGTACCCAGACACTACCCATATTGTTTTCTTCAGTGGAGCTAGAAAAAAGGAAGCTGATTTACAGAGCTGTCTGGCACTGGAGCACAGGGATGCATGACTGACTCGGCCTAATGGAGTTTTCAGCTTCGGATTTACACTTCTCCGTCTTCTGCGAGGGAGCCGAGCCGCGCATAAGCACAATCCGGCTGCTGCACGTCTCCGTGGCGGCTATGTTAGCTCCCTGATCTCCTGCAACTGTTAGCGACGCTTCATCGCCAACGCCACCTCAACCCCTTCTCTCTCTCTCTCTCTCTCTGAGTGTTTCAATCTACTCTCATTCTCCTTTTTATTATTTTGCAGCCATAAAAAAAAAATCACTGAATAAAAACATAATACAAAAAGATATTTATATCCCACCTCAGCACTTGTACCAATGTTTAAAGCTCCTACATAGTTAGAATCATTATTATTATTAGATCAGAAGTCAAAAGCTCGTTCTTAGGAATCAACCATGATCACACCATGAGCCAGAGAGCAGAAATAATGCAGGTAATCCAATATTAACGTGTTAACTGGACCTAAATCAGTTCTGTCTGTGTCGGATTGCTGGACTGCCATCAGGGCAGGACTGCGTAACTGCGCGCAGCTGCCCCCCCTCCACCCGCCGCCGCCCCCTCAAACACCGGCTTCGACAAATTACCCATTTCACAGCTCACAAAGCATTTAGCCTTCGAACTATGTGAACTAATCCATTGCCGGGCTTTTGGAAGGGCACCAACCCAATATTCCTATCAGTGATCTTAATGCTGTGAACCACGGCCTTCAGCCACATCCTCGTCTTAAGACTGGTGAAGCTGTAGTCTGCAATATATGTTTAATTACATGAGTAAAAGTCTAAAATGTCGTGATAGAGAGCGCTGAAACAATAAAACTTTGCATTTGGACCTTCGCTGCCTCATAACAGGAAGTAGCACAGACATGAAGTGATGCAGCTACAGAAAGGGGAAGACATCCTTGTATTCGCCTTAAATTAAAATATGTGTTATTTTCTAAGGAATCAGGTGAGTCATGTGTTTCATACTCCTGCAACGGGAGTCCATATCGATGCCGTCAAGTGTTCATCAAAAGACAGGAGGCTGAGTATCTGCTGTGTAGGTGGCAGAAGTAGTGTAAATTTCCTCTGCACCTCTGCGACATGTAGTTATATTTCTGAAGAGGTGCGTGTCGCGTAGAGGCGTAAATCTAGCTTTAGGGTCATGGCCGTTTTTATTGCTCACTGGACGCCTTGAGGTTTTGAACTTGAGGTCAATCATCTTTGTTACCTGGAGCTTTATAACCTGAGAGGGGTAATTTCCAGCACATGTACGTGTTATTGACGTAATAATCAATTGAAGAAAACGACGAGGAGATGCTTTCATTGTCGGCTTTAGCCGCTACCTTCAGCCCGTTTAGTTCCTTGGTTTATATCCGACAGGAAACAAAAGCAACACACTTCCTGTACACCTAAAGAAAGCCCAAGCCGGCTCAGGCGTTCAGCGATCGAGTTAAAGACTCAAGGACCAACCCTTGACTGGTGCGAGAGCAAACCGTGAGCGCCAGCTTGGATGACACCTTATTACTTCCTCATTCTGCAGGGATTGTCAGGGGACCTTGAAGCATGTATGCCAGAAACTCAGAGTGTAATAGCTCCCATAGTGGAAGCTTTGGTCCAACAACAACTGTTGGCAGTGGCTAATGAATGGTATATAAACTGGAAAACTGATTTCCTTAATCCACTTAGATTTTCTTTAGATTCTACGGTGCGGTAAGCCTATTAGGCCGCAGAGCTGTGGAGAATCGCGCTACAAGTGTTGAGAGCGGTGGGAGACTGAGGAGGAAGGAACAACTGTCTGTCTGAAAGCAACACCCTGAAGAATACTGTATAGGATATTTGATCGAATCAATGCTTAATATAAGCCGCGGAAAGAAAATGATTTCTTCATCGCGTATATCCACAGCGCTAAGCTCGTATTTGTCTCTCGGGTTCCTTCTGTAACATTTACTGAGGAGAAAAAAAAAAAAAAAGAGAGAGACCAAGGGAGACAGAAAGAGAGAAGGATCAAGGTCTCTGCCTATAATTACAAAGATAGCATGGTCTCACTCCCTCCCCAGCGGAGCCTCCGAGGCGTCACTCCCCATCCCTTCATATTGTATAAAGACTGTTCTATCAGCCCAGGAACGGCATCATTGCTTGTAAATTAATTTGGGCTTGCTGTCAGTCGGGCCCTTCTCCTCTCTTATCTGGCAGTGTAATATGGGAAGCTGAGAGGCTTGGGAGATACTGCTGAGAGCGCTGGAGGAGGGGAGAGAGGGGAGGGAGGGGGGGTGAGGGGAGGGGAGGGGGGGTGTAAGTATTAAAGAGATAGATAGGAGGGAAAGAGAGCGGCAGGGACAAAACAAGAGAGTGAGAGAAGCGATTGGGTCCCCGCTGGAGAGCGGATTGGAGGAAGGACCTGACTCAGTGATAAGTGAATATGGTCTGGCACCCTATTTTACACAAACACACACACAAGCCATTTGTCATCCGGGCCGGACTCTACGCCGAGAGGCCTTCACCTATCGGCGCTATTTGTCGCCACGTCGCAGCCTGCGGATAAATCTTCTCCCAAGGATCCTTGTTTAAATCCGCCCCCTATTACCAGAGGTCCATCCCTCTCATGATCACATGAGCTCAACTCACACCTCTGACCCCTTCAGTTGTTTGTAATTAACCCCTCACCCACTGTATGTAGCCTCAATTCCCTAATGGCAATAAATAGGCCAATAGGACAATCCCATTAGGGGACGGTCATGATGGTGAATTAGGAGGGACACTGACTAAACGCTGGCAGTTCACAATAAGACCACTGTTACTTTATTACGAGGTAGCGGTTTATTTGTAGGAAAAGTCCTTTTTAATGCGTATTTATTGGGATATGAATTCATATTCTCATTTTAAACGCAACTGTCTCAGAGTAAATCGTGTTTGTGCGCACGGAAACGCGGTGTTGACAGAGCGCTGTTTGTGACAAGCAGTTTGGGCTGGGCTCAGATCATTTGTGGGTGGTTAAACAAGGAGGAGGCAAAATGGAAATCCAGCTCGAAATTAATAGAGTTGTGTCATATCTGAGAGGCTTTCGTTATTTTTATTTTGCTCACTCCAAGCCGCCACTGCTGATTTTGTATCTGAAGCCAACGGGGACTGTGGTTGACCAAGGCTCGCTTGAATTAAACCTGACTTAATGCTTTGTAATGTTGACAAATTCACACATATTAAGAGACGTACTCTAATACTATTTCAAAGTACAAACTCCTGCTGTTTTATGGTTGTACTATCACGCATTTCAGATGCAAATGTTGTAAAGTTTGCATTTATTTCACAGCTGAATTACTCAGTTTAACATAAGCAGTAATTAAAATTAAAAAAAAGCTGCTTCTTTTACTTAACTAAGGAATACAGAAGATTTCCGACCTGCGATACTAACAAAAACAACAATTGTGTTTGGATTAAATGAGGACAAAAGCAGCATTTCCTGAAAAGTTACAGTAGTGTTCACAAATCCCTCTGTGGCTACAAAAGCTTTTCATCACTATAACACATTTTAAGGCAACAAAAAATTATTTACAACTAATTGTTTTGATGGCGGTCACGATGGTACTGTAGGGCATCACTTCATTGTGTTATAATGGGTTAAAAGCCTTTGTTTAAACTGGGAAACATGAGTAATTGCTTTCATGTTTTGTCTGTGTAAAGTATAATTATTTCCTCTCTGCATTCCACATTAAACAAAGAATATCTTCTTTTTCATGTGGAGAGCCGAAGCTGCCACAGCAATAAAAAAAAAAGTCCCTCATTTCGAGCATTTACACAATGAGCAAAACAAGCCGGGGACATGTGAACATATTCAGACGTTTGGCGGCGCTCCAGTGTGGCGGGAACAACGGAGGCTATTTACGCGGAGGAACAATAAGACATGCATCATCTATTGTGGCCTGGTTCTGCAGGGTTTCAGCGGACCCCGCAAGAAAAATTGGTGTCGTATCCGTGGAGTGTGAGGAGGTAGACGGGGCCGGAGTTAACGCTCCTGATGGATAAATCCTGCCCCACTCAGTCAAACACAGCACTCTCTATTTAAGGATTTTGTTCATTGTTCTTTAGGTTCTTGGTATGGAGGATATAGCTGCTAAAAATACACACGGAAATAACCATAAATAATAAATTGCTATAAATTATCCCCCTGCCTCCAGCTCCGCGTCTTGATGTGCGTTAGAAATTATTAAACAAAAAAAAAAAAGAGAGGAAATTAAATTAAACTGCGTACGTTTTATTTAAATATCTATTAAATTATTAATTGAAGCAGACAATTTTAACAAGAATAAAACTGATGACTCCTTTTTGTATTTGCAAAGCTGGAGGCCTCTTGAGGGCTTGAATTTCTTGATATCTACTGCCACCTGGTGGCTGACCGCAAACACACACGCACAAAAGCATGACCGTGGAAAAGAAGAAAAGCTTGCAGAAGCTAACGAAAGCACTATTTGTATTATTTTAAAATGTATGATTTATGATTAAACACTATTTTTTTTTTTAGTTTTAGTGGAAAAAAATACAAAAAAAATCAGCAATTTGATTCTTTTATTATTCTCTTCTATCCATTATACTTTGCAATTAATTATTTAGTCATAAATGTCAAACATGAAGGCCTGTCACAGTTTTCCAAGCTTATCTTGAACTTTTGCAAATAAAAAAAAAATGTTGCACACTCATTTTCTGACTGCAGCTCCAGAGCAAGGATCTTTGCCAAGATCACATATGTGTAATGATCTTTACTCCTAGTTAATAACACTGCACTTTTATGTAAAGCCAAACCTGTCTTTTAAACTGCTTGCATGGTCACACAATCCTGCATGTTCTCCTGTGGACATATTTAAGGTGAGCTGCAGAGAAAGTGAGAACAACCTTCTAGTTTCAGCTGCATCTAATGATTTCAGCCACTGACGCCATATGGCACGGAGCCCTTTTGGATAATGTGTATCGATGCATGTTTGCATCCGTCTAGAAATGTGTGTGCCTGTCTCTGTGTGCGTGCGTGTGTGTGTGTATGCACACTTGTCCACTATTCAGTCAGCGATGCATGACACAGATTAATCTCCCTGCGTGCAACAGAGAATAAATCACTTGTACATAATTAGCAGGGGCAAGGTTATAACTGACAGTGGGTTTCATCTTAATTACAGGAGGGAAATTTGTTCCATTAATTTTAGTGGGTGTGCACGAACACATCTCGGATTAGTTAATCACACCTGTCACTGTTCTGGTAAATGTTCACAACAACCTGACAGTCACTGAATTTACCTCTTTTGATTTTTAATGATGGCCATGCAGTGGTTGGCATGAAGGGAAGGAGGAGGATGATGCAGGGTTGAAGTGTTAGTATGCATGTGCAGCTGCGGTTCTTGGGCGGAGAGGTTTAAAAGTCAAATCTGACAAGTCATCTGATGAAATAAAATATTGTAATGTGTCAAACAAATTCTGATTTAAAAGGTGTGCTTCGTAGACAAGGCAGCTAACAAGGCATGTTAGCCACAGAAGCAAATGAGTCTTTAGAGCAACAGGAATAAACATTTAAAGCCTCACTTCAAAAGCACAGGTGACTGATAAACCAATGGTTGCAAAACGAGCACATTTTAAACAACACAGCTGCTTCAAAACAACTTAAAGCCAACACCAACAACAATATTCACAACAACGCTTGACCAATATGAACGTTAACAGCTAGCAAAAATATATAATACAGGTGTTAGACTCACGTTTTGACGCCGAAGTTCAACTTCTTCTTCCTTTCATGTCCAAGTTCAGATGTCACGTAATGTCCCATTGTTGTATCACTCCCATATTTGTGTCCATTTTGCTGTTGTGAAAATGTCATTTAGTTTGTTTGTTGGCAAAAGTTATTTTCTCCGCTGCTAGCTTACTGCTAGCTTACTGCTAGCTAAAAGCAAAGCCACGGCCGCGCTTTAGTTAGCCTTCGGTATTAGCAAGCTAATGGTACTAGCTAGCTAACCATCAGTTAAATTTAAATACGGTTGATGATTTATGTGCTTTTGAAACGCCGAAGTACAGCTGGCCTCTCAACATTTCACAGTTTATTTATCCAGAAGCAGATGTCTTCCGAATTTAGCAGTATTATGACATTTACTGCACTGTTTAATATCAAACTACTAAGCGTGTTGTTGACTTCAACTTCTGTTCCAGGGACATTATTTAGGGTGCAATGCCGCCGTTTAACCACACAGGCTGGGCGACGTTCACCAGCCTTATAACGGCTGGGGGCGCTGTTTCCCCCAGTTGAGAACAAAATCAAAAGGTGAGAAAGACACGATCGTAATAATAATGTAATAAAAATAAATAAATAAGTTATTAAAATATATCAATATACTTTGATAATTTAGTTTAATAAAATCAGTATCTGCGTTGTATTTCAATTAAATATATTGATTCAAGTTTTTAAACAAAAACATTTAGACTTCATTAAGACAAACTGAACGGTAAAATATATAGGATAATTTACACCGAATTGCATTTTTTCGATTTTGTGCACACTCCTGCTGGCTCACTCTTTCTGTAAGCTAATTTTAGTCCGTGTGTTGGGTTTTTATTTGACGGCTTACTATGTTATTTTGAAAGCTGGAACCGGAAGTCTTTATCTTATTTGGGCAGGCTCTTCCGCCAAGCCTCTGGAGCCGTCAGCCAATCAGAGCGCAGGAGCGTCCTTCCCGTAGCCACGCGACAACTTGGATGCTTGATCACAAATAGTGGAGCTGCAGTTTCACTCCGTCTCTTGACAGGTTCCCATTAAAAGTAAGGAATAGATGTGATATACAGTGCTTGGATTTTGATGTCGCATATTATGGAGCCACTATCGGCCGTTTTGCTATGTTATTAAGCAAGTATAAAAGTAGAATAAAGCATTAAAGGGTCAGCAAGCGGCAGTTATGTCAGACTGTCAGCTAAGCTAATGTCACGGTTATCTAACATGCAGCAGCAGAGAGAGATAAAGATGTGTTGGTCTGGTCGCACAGATAGGCAAACTATTTAGTTTATGGTTTAGTTATGTTTCTCTGGATGCTTTTACAGGCAGCAACACAAATAAAAAATTTTTTTTTTTTTCACCAATTTATAATCAATGGACGTTGAGCAAATTTCATAATTGGACTGAGTTATTTCACAGGTCATGGCTGGTGCCACAATAATCTGACTGCCCCCTTAAGATTGAGGGTGGTCTGGAATAAAAGTGAAGCAGTCTATATTTAGATCAAGTCAGCCGCAGTCTTTAAGGAGCTAATCTGAGATGAGAGTGGAGGCTAAAGACAAACCGTGTGTGCGTCTCCTTTAATAGTTTCAACTCAGACCCTAGATTAAATGGTGTGGCTCGTTTAAAACAGAATTAATACACTGCATAAAATATGTATTAAGCCACCTGTTATACACCACGGTTGTGCTCACAGTGTTATTATTATCTGGTAATCCATGCTTTTCTCTGCAGGTGGTATTATGACGCCGGTGGTGCAGTTGCTGGGGGGTGCACTGAAGCACGCTGGGAGTGGGGATCTGTGCAGTGTGAAGCAAATGATCTCTGCAGCACGCTGTGTCGGCTCATCTTCGTCGCAGCAGTTATGTGGTTTTAGAAGAGCTGGTGCTTCATCCTGCGCCGACGGTGACCCTCCAAAAGTCCTCATCACCGGTTGGTTTCGTGCACTGACTGTTGTCACTGTTTGTGTCACTTTTCCCAAAACATCTTGTCAAATACTTGCACTGTGGCATTTTGTCTTTATGGTAACTACATCTTCTCCTTTTGTTCTCGTAGGAGGGCTTGGGCAGCTTGGTTTTGGGCTTGCCAAATCGCTCCGGTAAGTCAATTAGTTTCCATAGCCTCTGATTTGAACTATTTTGTCCAAATCATCTCAGAAATGTCATTTAACGTGCTTCCTCACATCAGTTCGCCTTGCTGTTGTTTTTACCCCCAGGAGACGACTGGGAAAAAACAACGTGATCCTGTCTGACATCCGGAAGCCCCCCGAACACGTCTACCTCAATGGTGTGCCGTCATGGATGTTCACTTGCATTCAGAAATTGACATTATTTTCTCCATTACAAGTAGTCTCAGTAGAAAAAACAATGCAGCCTGCCTCCCAACAGCTACAACTACAGTACATACCTTCGAGGGCTTTCTTTCAGTTTCCATTTCCACAGCCGATAGCACTGCTGAAGTGATGTAAAATATGCGGCTGTTCCAGCAACTTTTAAGGCTTAAGATCTGTTGTTTACATGGTTTACACTTCCAATGGACCTGATTTAAAGCAGGAACTAAACTAGAAAAAAAAGGGCTTCTCTTTCCAACAGTTATAACAACTATGAAGAAGTTTCTGTTTTCTGAAACTACCTTTTGAACTGAGGTACACACTCCCACCCACTATTCCACACACATATGCTCACCCCCTCTGCTGTAAATCTAAGGTTATGCTTTTTCTTTTTAGGGTTTCCATTCTCAAATGCAAAACACGTGTACCTCAACCTAAAGCTCTCGGGGTAAAAGTTTCCACGGCTGAACGGCGGCACACTAGCTCAAACACGCCAACTCCTGTGTGTCCTCTCCACAGGTCCATTCATCTTCTCCGACATCCTGGACTCGAAGAACCTCAGGGAGATCGTGGTCAACAACAACATCAGCTGGCTGGTCCACTACTCAGCCGTGCTGTCGGCTGTGGGGGAGAAGAATGTCGCGCTGGCGAAAGAGGTCAACATCACAGGTCACACGCCTCTTAAACAAGAGAGACACTTTATTACACGTGGTTCTGTGATACATTCAGAGTCATATTAACATGTGCAGTCTCTGTTTCTTTTTATAGGTCTCCATAACATATTAGACATAGCAACCGAGCATGGTCTGCGTGTGTTTGTCCCCAGCACGATCGGTGCCTTCGGTCCATCCTCCCCCAGAGATCCCACCCCTGAGCTCTGTGTGCAGAGACCACGCACCATCTACGGCGTATCCAAGGTCCATGCCGAGCTGATGGGTGAGGTGAGACACACAGACGGATTCCCACAGACTTTCAAAGATACTCACAGTCGAGTTTTTTTATTTATTTATTTTTTCTCAGTACTACCATCACAGGTACGGGCTGGATTTCCGCTGCCTCAGGTATCCGGGCATCATCTCCGCTGACTCCCAGCCTGGAGGAGGAACCACAGGTGAGCAGATGTTTTTTACTGTGGCTGCAGTCGTCCTGAGGAGGCGGGCGACGAGCTGCTGGAACGTCTGCTCATCGGTTTCTCCACTTTCCCAGATTACGCCGTCCAGATCTTCCACGCAGCTGTGAAGAGCAGTCATTTTGAGTGCAACCTGCGCAGCGACACGCGGCTTCCTATGATGTACATCGGTATGCCTGACTTTGTACGGTATGATTTTGTTGTTGGCGTTTTACTCTGCTTTACTTGCATTCCACCGATCTCCTGTGTAGACGACTGTGTTAGGGCTACTCTGGAGTTTCTGGAGGCTCCGGCGGACACGCTTATGAAACGCACCTACAATATCAACGCCATGAGCTTCACACCACAGGAGCTCACGCAGGAGATCCAGAAGGCCCTGACTGACCTGAAGGTCACCTACAACGTGGATCCTGTCCGACAGACTATCGGTAAGAATTGTGGATGGAGGAATGAATGAATCCCACACATGATTGGACTGTGCTTAAGTAAAGAATTTGAGACCAGAGGAGGTGGAGGACACTGCCAAAAATCACCTGACTCGAAAGATTGTCACCGTAACCATTGGAAAGTCATGTTTTTCAAGGTTTAAGCAAACTAATACTCTAAGAGCACGGTGACAAATCTGAAAAACATGCTTTCTCCCAAAAAATTCTTGCCGTTTTAAATTTGTGCATGATAATAAATTAAATACTTTTATGCATTTTCAGCGGACGGCTGGCCAAAGGCTCTGGAGGACAGCGCCGCGAGGCAGGACTGGGGCTGGAAGCACGAGTACGACCTCCCGGAGCTGGTGCAGACCATGCTGAATCACGTCGCCGCGGGCAACCGCATGGCACAGACCTCCTGAGCTTTTTTGCAGCATTTCTGTGGCGACGCCATACGAAGCTTTATAGAACACGAATTAGCCTTTTACGCTTATTTATTAAGACAAAGTTAAGTCTTGCGTTAGATCTTCAGGTTGACAAAATATATAGACTTCAATATTGGATGCAAAAAAAAAACATTCCAAACCACTCAGTAGTATATAATTAGATTTGTGATTGTTTTTTGCATCAATCCACAACCAGCTGACCTGACAAGAGACATATTTTCACACTGAATGTACTAAATGTATGTATTTAAGTCAGCCTGCTGTATACGCGTGCCTTAAGGGGCATTTCTGCCAACCTCAAAACCAATAAAAGCTGCACTCCAACTGGTCGCTAACACGTACTGTATTCATCAACACTGAAAGGCTTTACCTCCAGGACTGTTACTGTCGAAGCTGGTGACCGAAGGTAGATGGCAGGGATAGTTATGGGTAGTTAAAGAACTTGTGGGAGCAGCTTGTTGTTCATTTCTACTGATATTGTTTGTATTTAAATTATTTTTATTGTTTCAGAATCGATGCTGCAGTCTCTGTGCTCAATATTTATGAATTCTGAATCAGTTAGTAGGTAAGATGTTTTCTGTTTTAGTGTAAAATGAAGATAAGGACTATTGTTTTTTATGTTTGTTATTTATGAAACCGTCCTTTGCAGCTTTTTCTGTCACGTTAGAAGGATGACTTTAATAAATCCTTTAAAGAAACCTGTTCACCTGATCTTGTGATCACTCCTAACTATGTGCATCAAACACCATAATGTCGCTTTTAAATTTCCAGCACTACAAGTTATACCACAGTATTATGAAGAAAATGTGTTAGTGTTTACCTCCGATAAGTTTTATTCACTGACGTCCTGACTCATCACTCCTGTCTTAGCTTGTAACTTTCTCTTGTTGTTGGATGTCATCATCACTAGAGGAAGAAGCAGTACTTTGCTGCCCCCCAGTGGTCAAAGCCGCCTGCTGCACTTTGAGAAACAGGATGTCAATGATCAGCGTCGCCTCTTCCTGTAGACTCTCCTGTAAATGGTCTTCTGCAGCCCTCACTGCTTCCTGAACCAGCTCCACAATTCTCTAAACAGAGACACAGTTGCCGGACAAGTCATGCAACACATTTCCAAATTCTTTCACCGCTTTTAAGTTTTAATTTGCGAATCGTACCTGTTTGTCCGGAAGCTCGTCCTCTGGGATGTTCACGTCTCCCAGAGTGACCTGTGAGCGCTCTCGGAGATGCCTCAGCTCTTCCTCCTTCTGCTGCAAGGCAGACGCGACTCGAGCCTGATCCTGCAGGGCCTCCCACTCACGCAGATCCATGCCCTGCAGTAGGGGTCAGGTTTTGTGAGCGTTAACTGACCCACCTGGCCAGCCACAAACTGAACCTGCTACAGTGTATACATTCACATTAATGCCCCATGTTGTCTGCTAGCTGTGTCCATCAGGATGTTAATTTAAAAGGCGGTTCCTCACCTGTTCCAGAGGACAGGGTATGGGTGGCACCTGCACCTCCAACTGCAGCTGAACGATGGACATGTCAGTGGCTCCACCTGCCACCGCCTGGAAAAGCCTCCGCCGCGCGAGGCAGTTTTCTACGAAGTACCGGGTGAACTCGTGTTGGTGCACCGGAGTGAGATTCTGTAAACGCTCACACAGCACATCTCTCAGCAGGAAGAGCAAGTCTGGTACGTTGAGATCTGATGGATAGGAGACAGTTTGGAAGGCTCAGAGGAGATTTCTTGACCCAAACTCCAGCAAAATGGGATGTAATTTGTGCTCGGTGACTTCGAAAAGGAACTTTATAATACTGCATGTTTTAATAAGTCACACAGGGGCAATAAACCTACTGTAATTAAAGTTGAAAACAGATGAAACCTGATGGCTACATGTTTAAAATCCTCGCTTACGATCTCCCTGTGAAGAATTGTGTCACCTGCAAGGCCTCTGTTGTACTCTGTTGTTGTTTGCTCTAACCGTGCAGCTGCAGGAAGACGTCTTTGGCGATCACAGCAGCCCGGATCACGTCGGGCCAGGAGAAGCCACGGCCCGCCGCGAACGCGGCAAAGTCGTACACAAACTCTTGGTGGAAGCCCTGCCGCTCGTCGGAGAACTCGGGCCAGGAGAAGTGACGGCTGAGCCTCTGCACACCTGCATCCCTCTGAAAGCACAAGAGCAGGAGTCGTTTGTGGTCAGGAGCAAACATGATTAATTGCACCGGTGCAGAACCAGTGCAGAATAGACTCTGTGATTATAACTGAAGGATTTAATAAATAAGAACTGTTTTAAATTCAACTAATAAGCTTGTGAACTGCCGGCTTGATTGTAATTCAGTCACTTAACAGTAGATCCTCTTAATGGTTGCTCTTGTGGTGTTGTAGTTTTGGTTTTGTTGATCATTTATGTATTTTCTGAATAAATTTTGTACTTTCCCCAGTGAAGTTAGCAAAACAAATGGCAAATTTTAGCATTTAGGACTAGCTGACCATAGCTACATCCTCTCAAAGCTGACCGTGGCTGTTTATAATTCAGACTAGGTTTTAAAATTATCTTGTGGCTCTCAAAGTGACACCAAAGTGAAAACTAATCTACAATGCTATCCACTGTGGAGGACATAGCATCAAGCTAACTCCTCGCTAAGTGTCTTGTGTTTTGATTAATTGTTTCGGCGTTGTAAAAAAAATACCTGACGACATTTGAACCCTACGTTTAAATAATAAAACTTTAAATTTGCGTCAACTAAATAAAACTTAAGTCAGCGCTCGCCCACCTGGAGTCTTGTTATCTGCGCTATTTCATTCTCTGTGAGGGAATCCATCCTCGATAAGGCGACAGTTACAAGTGGTTGCCATTGGAAACGGACGCGGTTGCGTAGGTGGGGCGTACGCGTCCGTTAACGAGGTGACGTTGCATTTACGTAGGACGTCAAGTAGCTGGTGGGACGTTTTGATTACTCAACCGCACACATCTGTCAAATAAAGAGCATTATATCAGATTTAATTGGCTCATCATCCATTAAACATCGTTAAATAGTTTTAGCTTTACGAGTTTCAGCTGTCGCATGTTGTTTTAGAGAGTTTGTGAGAGAGCACCGGAGCTGTCACTGACCATGTAACTGGGCTAATCACACAGATGGCTCATGCTGGTTTAATCCTCTTAAGCACGACTCCCACTCCTCTTCCCTCTTTTCTTCCCCTCTATTCTTCAACCACTTCTCTTCCTCCTACACTTGTTCTCAACTAGCGGGGGAGAAAGAGGGGGGAGAGTCGGGGAGATGCCTAATGTCAAGATAGTAATGAATTGAGGTTGTGTCAAGTTAGAAGACAATTTGTTTGTATATGTTTCCGGTTATGTGCTTCAAAATAAAAGCTTCTGATTCGTTGCTGTTTAAAAAATGTGTTTATTAATCACATAGAAAGTTGAAAAAATATGTATTAGCTTAAATCATTTTTGAATGTTTTAAACTTATTTATATTTAAATATATACACACATATTTTATTTATTATTTAAACATGGTCGACATTGGACATTGGATATGTGATTATCTTAGGTTGGTAGTATATTGACATTATTTTTCTAATATTTATTATTGGCAAAATGTGATATTGGAAGACTGAAAAGGTAATTTAGATTTTTTTTATCTATATGTTGTGCGTATGAACAAATTAACTGGATTTTATTGGATACTGTTTGTAAATTTGGCTTAAAATTGTGACAATAAATCAGATTTTGTATAGTAATTTTATTGCATGGACAATATTAAGTATTAAGCAGTATTTGGCAAATTTATCCAATTTATTTGTCATTTTTTTCCCTCTTTGTCCTCTCTTCTCAGTCTAACTTTGATTAATCTGCCATAATAAATAAATAAATAATCGTCGCTTTACTTTGGAAGTCTAAATCACTCTACTTCCGGTCTGAGCGCCGCTAACTTGCCGCATGCCTGAACATGCGCCTCTTGTCTTATGTGCGATGTCCGGGGGAATCTGAACGAGCGGCGGTGCGCTATCTGGCAAATTTTGGGGGGGTCTGAGCGGACCATTCCGCGGTTCTTGCTCACTTTTAAAATTAAATCTGTTACATTATTGTCAAAATTAGTTTTATCTGGATCTATAATCGACTACTGATCTACTGTCAGCTCCATTGATGTGCATCCATACTGGTAAGATTAGTTTCTTTTCACCTGTTGCTTCACAATCAGTGTTTTGTAATGGGTGTCAGTATTTTGTGTGTTATTCCTCCTTGTGTATTTTTATTATTATTATTATTACAATTAGTTTATGCTGTATGTGTGTGATCCAGTTGTTGGGAAAACGTGAGTCACACAACTGCTTATGGGATAAGTGACAGGGGGGATTGAGCAGGTACACAGAGCAGAGGAGTGAGTGCACTCCACAAGTAGGCCATACAGGTGATATAATTATCTTCATTTAATCTCTCCTTTGCTTTCTCCTTCATTTGCAACACCGACTGAAAATTGTGTGTTGAAATTGTGTCTGAAATTTAGAGGTATTGGTGCAGGGTGAGGTGTCTCCGCCTGAATGCCTTGATTTGTCCCAGAGGAATACCTATTAACATCAACTTTTCCAGAGAGCGGCTCCCTGATGCTTGACTTTGATGCCTCCCCCCTCTCAGCACAGAGGCTACACTCCCATCCCTGACTTCCTGTCTTACCCAGAATCCTCCGAGGAGGACCACCTACTCTTCCTCTGTCTCTCATCAAATCTGTGGAGCAGACACAGAGGAAACAGGGAGTTACATAAGTCGCAGCAATTTGCTCAGCGAGATGAGATGTTGCGTTTCAAGGACATGTTATTACACTAGATTTTTATTCTATTTTTTTTTTTTTACATGCAAGGCTACAAGGCGGCCCTGAACAGCAGTAACAGACTCTTTTGAATTGTACGCTCAGCACTTTCGTGATAACAACCTTGTGCAATAATCCTTCAGTTTGTTGCCTTTAAATGAAAACATTCAGAGTTTGTGTGAACAACCGCTCAAATTATATTGTTCAACATAAAAGGGGTCACTTGAATTGACGAACCCATGGATAATTACCACCCACCTAACAAGCTATTCGGCACATTTTAGCATCTTTTATCTCATTGTTTGTTGTTATCCAGCCGTGCAGCTTTAATATTTCGATATATATATACATTATCACTCTCACTGCTCTTCACCAGTGTGATTTCCAGACATAGTAGGTGCGATAACTGCCCAGCACCAAATAGCAAACACAAAAACCCTAAAATGATATTCACTGGTAGGATTCAGGAGCTAAAAAGCTGGCTAGTTTAGAATGCTTTCGAGTTATAAGCTAAGCTAAGCTAAGCTAACTCGTGGCTGGTCAGAAGTTAATCTAAAATATTAAGTGCTGTGTCTTTTTCCTCTTATTGTAATCATTCCAAGTCATAATGTGCTAATTATCTCCAAAATAAAAGAGAGCAGGTCGTAACTGCATATTTAGAGGGTGTTATTCCCTCGTCAGCCACAGGGGGCAGCAATGAGCCCACCTCCAAAACTCATAAATAAAAATATCGTTAGCCTCATAGCATAAAAGTAATTTATTGGCCACTGTTATAATATCACAAAAAAAGTACCAATGCACTTGCTAAAAATTGTGTTTTTTCTTGTTTTCCGAAAACGCTAAAATATGACTTAGGAAGTTATCCTATGATGCTAACAATTAGCCAAACTTATATTAAGACAAAATGTTATACCTACGTGAGCTGCTCCAGTGAAATTGAAGTAAAATTGCACATTTTATGTCACTACATGTATTTAAAGTCTAAAGCTAGCTGCATCCTGAGCAGACAGCTCGTCAACCAGGAAGTGACGGTATGATTTTTAGCTTTGAGCAAGCATCATCTTGATAATCAATCACTCTTCTACTTTGATTTAACTGGGTCAGAGCAATAACTCGTAGGAAAACAGAGATTGCGACGATCAACTGGTTATGATTTGCCCGTTGTCGTTTTCCGTCCACTCTGCCAGTAATAGCAGTAGTTTGTTGCGACACATTGCAGGAGGAGCAGTTGGTGTTTGCAGTGATTTCTGGACAGGAGGCACCCTGCTGTCAGACAGATTGTCTGTAATCACAATCCTCTCTAGACTAGATCTGTGCATATGTGTGTTTGAGGAAGGGGGGGACCTGGAGTCTCTAGATTTTTAAAATAAAACCTCCACAAACGAATCACTGAAAAGTTATCTTTGTTTCTTCCTCTTCTCTTGCTGGTCTTACCTTATCTTATAAATCTAATTCTAATTTCATTTCAGTCAAATTATCTTTCATGTGATGATTATTAAATATTTTGCCTCGCCCCCACAAATGCAAATCAGCATGTGCTCCTTCTCCTGGTCAGGTGCGGCGTGCATATGAACATCACTTGTCTCATTATCATGTTGGCCTCTCCATAGCAACCCCCTCCTTGTCCCACACACACACACACACACACACACATAGAGAGACACAGAGAGGTTCTTAAGCTGGCTTTTCGTTCTATCCTTGGCCTGGTCCCTCCTCTCTCCTCATTTCTCCTCTCTCCCTCCGCCCCCTCCCTCCCCCTCTGCGGCCGATTACCGACTGCCATTTTACCTTGAGGGCTGTTGAACCGGGGGCTCCGCTGTGCATCCTGGTGTTTGACTCGAGCTGCACAGACAGGCGCCACACACATACGCACAACATATATAAAAACTCCGCACATTTCTCCTCAGCTTTTCCACACCTTCTTGGATCATGATTCCTGAATATGTGAGTAGTGCGACCAACTGCAAACTAGTATAAACTGCTGCTAATTATATTGCTGTAGACGTAACTTTGAAAAATGCTGCTATTAATATTGCCACTGTTGCTTGAAACCTGTTGCTGTAATGCTCAAAATTGCACTTTACCTTAGAACTAAGGAGTCCGGTCTATCAATGAAGATATGCAGCAGCTATTAATACGATCAATTAATCATTCCTGCACATTTTAAGCAAAATTATTTACTAGTTTAACTCCTTAAATGGGAAAGTGTATGATGTAAATTGAGGATTTGGGATTATTTTGTTCTTGTACTGACATTTTGCAGTTTAAACTTCGATAGAGTATTTAAAGAAAAGTATCATTATATTAACAAATGATCAAAATAAACAGGAATTGCTGTACATTTATAGTCCTTTAATCTCAAAAAGTGGGAATGAGAGGAAGACAGAGTGGACTTATAATACGGTGATGTGTTTGTGCGTGCAGGCTGCAACCTTACATGATAACGGATTAAGTTGCCTGTTTGGGCCTCAGCAGGGGGAAAAGGTTTTTACTTGTTAATTTCTTGGCTTGTGCATCTCCTTCTGTTTTTCACCCTGCATCAAAATTATACTCTCCTGAGTCACTGTTTCATTGGCTCATCAGCTCCACCAGCCTCATCATCTGCCTCTGAAAACACCAGAAGAAAGTGCTTCGCAAACTATTTGTAAATGGAGTTAACTTGTGGGCTAAACATTTGCATTTCCCTCAAAAATAAAGCCATATTTTAGATGTAATGTTGTGAAGGCAAACTGAGCTGAAGAGGGATTAAGAAGAAGCGTCACGTTGGGAGCACCTACAGCTAAGAGCAGTGATTTGGCCTCGTCTCCAGCCTCATTGGATTTAAAGGCCTGCTAAGCCTGCTGATAACATTCACCTTTTTGTTTTTTGTACATAGGTTATTGAAAGTCATTACAGTCAAGGGTCACATGACAGAAAATATTCTAGAATATAAAAAGCGTAGTCTATAGTCTTTGCAAATTTTGAAGTTTATACCACAGTCTTTTTCCTCCTTATATCAAAAATGCATGATTTGGGGATGGTTTTTTTTATATGCTGTGTCAGCATTTATGAGATATGCAATCTCACACAAATGCCCACAAGCCTGTGAAGCCTCTCAACATTAAAGAGAAAAAAAATTAATTGTTAATTGCATTGTAAAAAGGTAAAACATTATGCAAGCTGTTTAAGTTTATGTTGGCTGCTCGGAGGCAGGGCAGAAAGTTTCTACATCCGTTCCAAATAGGATTTCTAGATGTGTGCCAGGCCACTCCACTAAAAATAGGAAGCTGTAGGAAGCTCACTCTTTATAGATGTGCATGTACCCGCACTTAATATGGCTAGTTTATTTTCCTGTATGCTTTGTATTATACTTTGATTTTTAGACATTTCAGATAGGTAGCTTGTAAAAAAAACTCTTTTTATAAGGGTTTATTTTTGGGGAAATAATTTGGATTCTTCCATTTCTTGGTCAGTTAAATAACAGTGAGTGTAAATCATGACATTAGGGTTACTTAGGTAAGAAAGCATTTACCTGGCAGCCTTTGAGTTGGACTTTGGATAAACGTGTTTCCCTGTTTGAGCCAAATGCCATTTGCAACACCTTGATGTGCCAGCTCGTCCTGTTAGTGGATGTCCTGTCCTGAATCCTCAAACCCTGATAATGACTTGTGACCTTCTGAGTGTGACTAGAAAGTGTAAAAACAGAAAAACACAACATAATACATACAAGATAGTACATACATAGCAAAAATAATCTTTTCAAAATGTCCGAAGTATTATTTTGTTTGCACGTTTGTGTGTGTCCTCCAGGTGTATGTGAGATCCCGCCATGCATTCGGTCCAGACAGCGATGTGGGACCCCCGTCCCCCGTCTAAGCATGCCTCGCCCCTCCCTGCGCCGCCCCTCTCCAGCTCACGCCTCGCCCGTGTGACCACAGCCACCCCGGCCAAGCGGATCACCTTCTACAGAAGCGGCGACAGCCAGTTCGGGGGCGTCAGGATGGCCATCCACAAGCGCAGCTTCAAATGCTTCGACGCACTGCTGGACGACCTTTCTCAAAAGGTTAGTGGGGCAGGTTCCACAGCTGTGATGGAGGGATTTCTTTTGAAGCAGACTGCTTAGATTGATGTGTGCTGCCCTTTCAACTTTTCACCTTAGTAGGGGCATTACATCTGCTTCCTTAAATTTTCATGAAAGCCATTCCTCTTTTCCCACATACAGGTGCCCCTGCCATTTGGCGTGCGGACTGTCACCACCCCCCGCGGCATCCACACCATCAAACACTTGGAGCAGCTCCAGGACGGGGGCTGCTACCTCTGCTCTGACCGGCGCCAGGCTAAGCCAATAAACATGGAGCTGGCTTGCAAACGCCCGAGCATCTGGTACCATCACAGCCGACGGCCACAGAGGCCTGAAGCCTCACCCACGACGCCACCTGGCCATATGCATTTGCCATACAAGCAGCGACGAATCCTGCTGGTGAAAAACAGCGAGCCGGGGATGAGGAGGAGTGTAGTGCTGAGCAGGAGGTCAGCAAGAAGCCTGAGAGCCTTTCTTGACGAGGTGTCTGAGGTGATGCAGTTTCACGTCCGCAAGCTCTACACTGCAGAGGGACGCAGGGTAAGAAAGGATTTGTATTCTTTCTAATATAATGTGTATTTGACATTTTGCAAGACAGCCAGTTTAGTAAAAGCTCTTGACACTGTGGCAATTCTTCTCCAGATTGACAGCGTGCAAAGCTTGATGACCTGTCCTGGCGTGTTGGTGTGTGTCGGGCGAGAAGCCTTCAGTCCATTGCTGGTGAACTTCATTCGGAAGAGCTCAGAGGAAAAACTGCCTGGTTTGAGCAGCCGGTCCTCTGGTCTTGGGCCCCGGACTCCTGGAAATGGGGCCCGATCCCCTGCTACTCAAGCAGTAAGGTCGCCCCCTCATGGAGCTCAGTCCAGGGCCAGCGAGTACAGCGAAGGACATGAAAGCAAGAAAAATGGTAAGCTGACATTTTTGATGAGACACATACAAAAAAAGTAGAAAAAAAGTGATTTTAAATATACTTTTCTGTTTTTCCTTTCAGTTAACTTTGGCCTGGAAACTAAAAAGAGCATCATCCACCCCCGCTCCGATTCATCAAACCGCTCCGCCCGTTTCTCTTTGTCTTCTGAAAAGTCATATGGCAACGGTGTCAGCGCCTGCTCTCAGTCCAGACCGGCCATTATGAACGACGACATTGAAAAGCGTGTCCTGGTCAACAAAGATGGCAGCCTCTCAGTGGAGATGAGGGTGCGTTTTCGCCTCCAAAACGACGAGACCCTTCAGTGGTCCACTCAGATCAAAAAGTCCCCATCTCTGACCAATGAATGCTGCCCTCTGGACCAAGCCGAGCCCCATTACCTGCAGCAGGGCCAATCAGAAAGCTGCTCTGACCCTGATTCCACGTCATTTGAGCCAGAGGTTGTGGACTATCCCAGCCAACCTTTACAGTGTGTGCTGGAGGGTAACGGCTGCCCTTGCTGCTACCAGAGACAGGAACAGCAATATGATTTGTGGGAAAACCCTGCGCACAGCCACAAACATCCTCCGGTCCCACCTCCACATAGATCCACCCACACTATGGTGAGACATACTCACTCCTCTAGCTCTTCCTCATCATGCAACTCCAGAAGGGTGGTGCGCTGCCGTGCACGACTCTCCAGTTGCGGAGGTGGCTCAGGTTCAGAGCAGAGCCAACTGGTCCAGAAACAGATGTGCGTGACGGAGCAGGTTGAGCACAGTGTTGAGGTGGAGCAGAACGGGGACACGCATGTTGAGGTGTGCAAGGTGAGCCGTTGCTGTAGTCGGAGTGAAGTGGTCACCATGGATAGCAACCTTCAACCCCTCAGCAGAAAGTCAGTCGAGGACGAGCTAACGATGGAGGGCCAGGATGATCGACCATTGTCAGCGGTTAGCACCTCCTCACATGTTCTTCAATCGCTGAAAGAAGACCAGGATGATGAGGAGGATGATCTACCACCCAGCGCCTCACAGTGCTGCCACAGCACTGAGCCATCGCCAACCCCTGAGCCTCACCTGAATGAAAATACACCAAGCAACGTGGTGGCCACTTCCGTTGCAATGTCTGCATCCTCTTCCTGTCACTGTGAAACTGCCACCCCGCACTCAACAGTTAGAGGAGATGAGGATGCAGCTGATGATGAAGAGATAAAGAGGGGTGCCAGTGGCTTGTCCAGTCGCACAGGACTTTCAGCAAGTTCTCGGAAATCAAAGGCATCCAGTGTGTGCCTGAACTGTGGGGGCTGCAAAGGTGGGTGCTCTAAATCCAGCAGCAGAACTTCACGGAGGTTCAATCATTCCAACCGAGCCTCTGCAACCCCCGCCTCTCCTCTCCCCGACCAAGAGAATACAGACAATGCCGTTGACGATGCTGCCTCTGATGATTCAGCCGTGTCAACACAATCCAACAAGTCCAATCTCACCAACAACGGGCGCCTCTCTGCCTTATCGAATGTCTTGGAGGGCAGAGTAGCCAGTGCCATGTCCAGAGCATCCCACCCTGAGTCTATGGGAGAAGAAGAAGACAGGGCTCCTAGTGCCACTTCAGCCACAAGCCACAGGTCCACCAGATCACACAACTCTGGCGGTAACAGCTGCACAGCAGAAATAAATGAGGAGAGAACCCCCAGTGCGATGTCAGCCAAGTCCAACCGGTCTGCCAAGTCCAGCAAGTCTCACAAGTCTAAATGCACAACTGAAGCTCCGGACTACAGTTCAAGAGAGGAAGCAGAGGGTGAGAACACTGTGGAAAGATCAGTCAGCTCTTTGTCAGCAAAATCTGGCGCTTCAAAGTCTCATAAGTCAAATTGTCAGTCAAGTACCAAAGCTGCATGCCCAACTGAGGACACAGCTATGGAAGAAGATGACACAAACAAAAGATCTCCCAGCAGCCTCAGTGTTAAGAGCGGAAAGGATGAAAGACCCGATAGTGTCCTTTCAGCCAAATCTGCTAAATCAAATGTTTCAGCAAAATCTGGCGCATCTCAAAGGTCTAGTTGCAGTAATTGTGCAAAAGCAGTGTCTCCAGTTGGAAAGGCAGCAGATGAACCCCTCATAGAGTTGAATGGAAAGGATGAAGACACTGAAGTAGAGGAAAGAGCCGCAAGCGCAATGTCAGCAAAGTCCAATCTGTCTGCCAAGTCTAATAAATCCAATAAAACCACTAAAGCTTCAGAAAGGTCACCCTCTCCCAGGTCAGATGCTGGGGGAGATGGAGAAGTAAGGGCAACAAGTCAAATGTCTGTCAGATCAGCTAAATCAAACAAGTCTGCTCAGTCTATAAAGTCATCCAAGTGTAATGGCAATGCAACTGAAAATGAAAACATTGTAGAAATGGAAAGGGCAGTCAGCGCAGGCTCCACCAAATCTTATAAATCTAACTGCAATGGAAACACAGACACAAATTCTGAAATAGGAGACAATATAGAAGAAGGTGAAAAAGCTGAGGACAGGGCAGCCAGTGCTTTATCTGTTAAATCAGCCTCCTCTGCAAAGTCTCGCAACACAAAACCAGAGGTGGACCAAATTGCGGACAGAGGCCCCAGTGCCATGTCAGGGAGGTCGCACACCTCTGCCAAATCCTCCAAGTCCCAGCAGTCAAAACATACCGCAGCATCTCCAAATCCAAATGATGCTGATGTTCCTGTTATTGAGACAGATGGAGATGAAAAACAAATCGAAAATCAAGAGCGGGCAGCAAGTGCTTTGTCTGTAAAGTCAAAATCTTCAGCGAAGTCCAGTAAGTCCAATTCTAGCAAGAATCTTTCGAGTGCAAATGTTGTCACCATTAAAACACCAGAAGGGGCTGATGAGGAAAGAAATGAGACAAAAGAGAGATCACCGAGTGCTGCATCAAGAAAATCCAACATTTCTGCTGCAGATGAAAAGAAAGCGGATGATGGTAGACCAAAAAGTAAATCTTCTGGGGAACACTCAAATGGGCAAACACTTTCGCCCAGGAGAGCATGTTCGCCACGGACCCCCTCACCTAAACCTCCAGTTGCAACTCCCAGACATTCTCAGTCTCCTGCGCAACAGTTGCTCCCTGACCCCGGTGTTGAAGAGACAAGAGGGCCCAGTGCCTTGTCAGTTCATTCAACAACCTCTGCTAAATCCGACAAGTCCAGGTGTCGCTGTGGATTGGAGGGAGTTAAGCGAAAGGATAAGGAGACTGAGAAAACAAAAGAGAATGAAGATGTGAAAAGTGATAAGGCGTCTGAACGAGCTGCCAGCGTCCTGTCATCCTCATCTAAAAGACAGAAGAGAGAATCGGGTGGCACAGAGCAACCTTCAAGACGAAACTCATCAGGATCTGTTTCTCTTGGGTTGCCAGAAGACCAAGAAACAGCCGACTCAGACAGCGGTAAGTCCACTGTTTCTTTTCACAAAAACACTGTGAGCCCAGAGCCCAAAAGCCCAGAGGAAGATGCGGAGAGAACAAGGTCCGCCATGTCTGTGAAGTCCAACGGTAACGGCAGAAAAAGTGCTTCATCCCAAAATCTTCCACCAGTCGATATCCCCACTATTGAAACTCCAAGTGAAGATGGAGGGGAAAAGGGCGTGGAGCAAAAGTCAGAAAGAGCAGCCAGTATAATTTCAGCCAAAAGTGGCAGGTCTCATAAGTCTTCTTGCAAATGTGGTGAAAAAGCTGCAGCTCAGATGCTTAACAGTGAGGCTGAAGAAAAGGCCACTACTGCTAGCACAACCAAAGACGGAAAAGACGTCGAAACAGAAAGTGTGAAATCTGCAGGATCTACAAAAGCTAGCAATCTGGACGCCTCCAACAACAGGGCCTCATCTGCGATGTCGTCAGCAAGTGCTAAATCCCGGAGCAAATCTCCTGCAAGTGCCAGCACAAAGAAAGCTAATGTAGCTGATCCAGCAAACAATGACACTGAAAACCCTGACCTCAGTAGACCAGCTAGTGAGGCCGAAGAGGAGGAAGATATTGCAGACAACAAGGCAACCCTCTCTCAAAGTACTTGTTGCCTAAGGCCCAAGTCAGCAGCTTCACCTCACTCAGAGTCAAAAGTAAAAGCCTCAAAGAAAAGCAAAGGAACGGATTCAGTCAAGACTCACAAGGACAAATTAAGCATCAGTGGCAGTGTCAAAACATCTGGTTCTCAGATGAAAGAAACTCCTGTCAAATCCTCAAGCCCTTGTCCCGCACTCAGCACCAGACCGTGCAGCAAAGTGGAGACATGTAGTGAAAGCACCCTGTCTCACTCACTGTCTGCAGCCGACCTGCTAAAAGAAACCATGGCACGTCCACACAGCCGGCAGTCGAAAGGCAGCGACAAGCCCAGGAGCGAGAAAAGTGGGAGGTCTCAGGGAAGCAGACACCGTAAGGATCAGGAACTGACACCTGCCTGCCTGCCCAACGCTTCCCCCAATGAAGTTGTAAGCGATTGGCTGCGGAGCATTCCTGTTAACAGCAACATGCTTGAAATTGGCGATGAGCTGAATGAGGAAGAGCAGAATGCGAAGGAGATGGCTGAGACCCCCGGAGAAGAGGTGGCAAAGGAGGAGGAGAGTCTTGAGGATGACAAAGTGGAGGAGAAAGTTGGGCCTGAAGAGGAGCAAGGAGAGGATGAAGCTAAATGTGATGCAGCGCAGAAGGAGAAGACTTCAGATCCAGCTCCAGGCAACGCAGGAGGGACTTCTCGTCCCAGTGCATTATTGAGCGTTGATTCTCTTCCAAGGAACTTGCAGTCCTCCGCAGCCGTGATGAAAGTTCTTCTGAGCTCCTCTCTGGGTCGATGTCGGAGCATGCCAGAGGTAAGCAGGTTATCTCTTTTATGTAGAAATATAAATTAAATTGCATATTATATACAGAATATATAATAAATCACATAATCTGTGAACATTTGTTTACTCATATAGGTGTCTCCAGTTTATGGACGTAGACTGAGCACATCAGCCAGGGGCCTTTTGGACTGTCTGACACAGCTTCAGCTTATCGAGCCTGCAGTGAGTCCTGGTGGTGAACAGAAGGACCGACAGCAGCAGTATGACGACGTTATGGGCATCCTTCATTCCCTGTGGCTCACTGACCCCAGGAAAATTGAGACCAAGGAGGGAAAGGATTGTGGCCCAGAGCAGGTGACACCACCAAGGTCCTCCTCTGGTGTGGATATGAGTAGCGGCTCTGGTGGATCAGGAAAGGACAATGGAAACCAGGGAGAAGATGAAACGCCGCCGAAAGAGACGGAGTCTTCAGTGGGAAAGCTGGTGAAAGAGGCAGGAGATAATGAAACCAAGACAGAACCAGAGGAGGCATCAGCAGAGCAAGCTAAGGAAGACACAGAAGAGGAACCAACGCAAAGTGAAGAACAAATTGCAGTCCCTCAAAGTCTGGACAGCCCAAAAACCACTGAGAACCCTTCGTCGTCGGACAAGAGCTCCGCCAACAGCAGCTCCAAATCCCCCACTGATAACGAGCGAGAGACGATGGAAGGCTCCAGCTCGGGTACGCCACCGACTGTCCTGCGAGCGCCCTTGTCCAAAAGACTGTCTCAAGATCCCGATCCGGTGTGGGTACTTAACCTCCTGAAGAAGCTGGAGAAGCAGTTCATGAACCACTACGTTAACGCCATGGCGGAGTTCAAAGTTCGTTGGGACCTGGACGACAGCCTCATCTTGGACACCATGATGTCCGAGCTGAGGGACGAGGTGAGCCGGCGCATACAGAGCAGTGTTGACCGTGAGATGAAGAAGATAAAGAGTCGAGCTGGAAGATCGCCAAGGCCACCGCAAGGAGGGAACCTCTCCAGAGAGTCCACCATGACGGATAAGAGGCGTCGAATGTTGAAGGTAATTCAACGACAAGTCGACTTAACACTGAACGTGATACTGCTGCTCGACATGAAACTGATGATGATTTATTTCTGTTTCAGATCATGAAGAACCAGTCTGTAAAAACCGCCGACTCTCTCAGCGACGGAGAGTTGACGGGTGAGTTCAGCGACCAGCGGAGCGACGACGAGTACTGCCCCTGCGATGCCTGCGTGCGCAAGAAAATGGCGGCGCGGCCTCTCAAAACAAACTCGTTGGCCGCCGAAGCACCGGTGATGATGGAGTTTGACCTCCTCAAGATACTTCAGCTGAAGAAAAGCCCGGTGCCTGCACCTGTACCTGTGGTAAAACCTGTAGAGGCGAAAGGCGACAGTATGGTTGTTGATGAGGAGGAGAGGAATTTAGAGGTAGTCCATGAGGAAGAGGAGGAGGGGGAGGGTGAAAGTAAAGAGAATATCAGACCTGCTATTGTATTAGAGGAGACGATTCAAGAGGAAGATGAGGAACAAGAAGAAGATGAGGGAGAGGCAAGAGAAGAAGAGGAGACAGGAGGTGAAAACGAGGGAAGTAGTGCAGGAGATGAGGAGGAGGAAAAGGGAGAAACAGGTGGTGAGGAAGGTAGGGAAGAGGAGACATCCGATAATGAACAGGAGGAGGAAGAAGAGGGAGAATGCCATTGCCAGTCTGGCAGAAATGAGGAGGAGAGTGAAAAAGAAGAGGCTGAGGAAACGAGAAACAAGACAACAGATGACGAAGAGAGGGAGAATTCTGAGGATGAAGGAGAAACAGGGGAGGATGACACGGGGGAAGACGAGGGAGAGACAGGGACCGGGAAAGAGGACGAAGAGAGTGACAAGGACACGGTGAAAGAGGCGACATCAGGTGAAGGAGACACCACAGAAAATGGAGAAGAAGAGGAGTGTGAGGGGTCTGACTCCAAGCCAGAGGAAGAGGAGGAATCTGGGGAAACGGGGGACGACGACGCAGCGACGCCTGCGGCGGACGAAGAATCAACGCCGGTGGAGGAGGGGAACGAGAGTGGGTCAGCCGAGGCGGAGGAGGAAGACGAAACAGGAGAAGGGAGTGAAGAGCAGGAAAAGGAGGCGTCTGAGGAGGAAAGCGCCTCACCACAGGTAAGCCGGACATGAAAGGACCTTTCTCCGTCCTGTCAGACTACACTCCCAGATCTCAGGATCACTTTTTGGCGAGCATCGTATTATCTTAACTGCAGGACGACGACCCAAACTACCAAAATAGGCAGACCCTTTATACATAATGCTCAGCAAGTTTACAAAATGCACGATCTGGAAAACACCATCGAACCTGCGAGAAGTAAAGACTTGTCCCACATTAGATCTCCGATTTATCCATCGAGTTATCTATTTTAAAGCAGCGCTGAGTCCCTGAACATGACCAAATTGTGCTGTGCCTTAAAGAGGACTTTAACCTACTGCGGCCTCACCACTAATTCTAAGCCTGTGGGAAAAGATAATCCCGCCATCCAATTAGACAGCCTGAACAAATCTGTTTTGTTTGGCAGCAACGCGGAGCTGCCAGACAGACGGCAACTGTGTCATAAAGAAAACAGTTTCCCACCTTTAGATCAATGTGTTCGCAGGTCAAAGCAGGCCATACTGCAGTCTAACTGACTTAAATAACACCCATTAGTTCGGTTCTTGCTGTGTAACGGACTTGTAGCTGTAATTACTGACACTGCTGCCCCATTAGTACCCAATTTAGTTAATTACAGCTGCTCAGGAAATAATTTACGGTCATTTCGTTTAACCCTCAGGACCAGGGCACGGCTCCCGTCTGCGTGACGGAGGGAGAAGAGGCCGATGCCGAAGACTCAGACGCCGACAGCAAACGTCTGAAAGAGGGAGACGGAGACGAGGTCGAGGAGTTCAAGCCCGAGGAAGAAGGCGAGGATAGGATGAAGGGAAACAAGAAGGAGGACGGCGCTCTCCTGCATCAGTTCACCAGGACCTCAGTGGAGTCCCAGCCCGGATCCTTGGAGGACGTCGACGCGAGTTTGACCCCAAATCCCGCGGACTCCATAGCAGTACCCAAAATGGCTTCAGGTGGTGGTACGGGACACAAGAGGAGCAGATCACCAGCAAGGGTCAAACGACGCAAACCTAAAGAGGGCGACGACCCACTTGATGACTTTTAACTCACTGAGAAAACAACGATTCACCGTCTTAGTAAACATGAGGTCAGAAACTCTAATAAACTCACTCTTTCAGGGATCTCCCATTCTGTAGGTTTAAAGACTCACTTGAACACTTGAAGCACTTTATCACTCCACATCTGGCGTAGAAGAAGAAGTCACGGTGATTTACACCACAGCGCAAATGAACTGTAGAAAAGCTGAAACTTGAAACCACCACCTCATCCTACGTAACTATCTGAATTATATTTATAATGGTTATTTGTATGTTAGTTAGTTAGTATGTATAATATATTTTTGAAACAACAACAACAAAAACAAATAATAACTGCCACCTTCAGGTGTAATATGTGAACTCAAGTTTTGTGTTCAGTGGACCGCAGGTTTAACGATTTATGAAATCATATAGCCATTACAATACCAAGTACCTCGTTTTAGATGCTGTTCGACTTTAGTGTTTGACAGAACCGATGTGTCAATGCTGTGTTTATTTATTGTCTCACTGAGTCGGTACTGGATTCTCATTGGGTTCAGACAGCACAGCTTGCATTTAGAAAGGTCACCTAGCTATTACTTAACCACCTGCTTAGATCTGTACACTGTTAATAAGTCCTCTGTTTAAACCTATACACGCTCTGTGATGTAATCTGATTACTTTAAAGAAGTTTGTTTGACTTTTTTTTTTTTTTCGGAAAGTATGCATGTTCGCTTTTATGCTGAGAGTTGATACCTCTCTCGTATCTGTACGCTAGCCACAGCCAGGAGATGATTAGCTTATTTTAGCAAAAAACGTGATGAAACTACACTGTAAAAATCACACGTTGAGTTTTTATTATTAGCTTTGGGTTCAATTTGAATTGTTATTGACCCCATATACATAAAACAGAATTGAACTGATCTGAATTAAGCTAAGCTAGCTGTTTCCCTCCGCTTTGAGGAGCTATGCTAACACAGCTAAGCTAATCATCTCCAGGCTTTCGCTAATTATTCGTGTTGCCTTCAAACGGTGTCGTGTTTGGCGCGTTCACGAGTAAACTCGATACGCACGGCGCCCTCTTGTGGTATTTTTTACTAGCGGGAAATTTACAGAGAGGCAGCATTTTTTCCCCGCAGACATGAGAGTGTTATTATTTAACTCTTAGCAAGAAAGTAAACATGATATTTTCCCCTAATGTTTCAGTTAATTTTGAATTATTTACTCATTTTAAATTTACAAACTTTATTCAAAATAACGTACTGTAATTTAGTAATCATCTTTAAATATTTTTTTGTTTTCCTCTAAACATGCTTATATGTGTGAACTGTATTTCACAATACATGTATAGCCCTTTAACCGTGGTCATAATGTTGGTGCATTTCTTTTCCCAGGGACCTAGTTCCTAGTTGCACAACAGAACAAAATGTGACACGTGAGCGTATATTTGTGTGTATTTACAGGAAATATGAGGAGACGACGGTTTGAATTCAAGGTTGATTTTATAGTAAACCTTTCTCTGCTGCTTCAGTTAAAGAGCTCTCCTTAGGTGCGTGTTGCTGTACATGCTGTCGATTCAGGTGGGGTTTGCATAACCAGCCATGTGAAACCAGCGTGAAGCTTGTTACTGATGCCTTACTGTGTGTCTACGGTTATGTGAACATAGCTCTGTCTGTTACTGGTTCTCCGGGAGAAATCACGCATGCTGTTAAAGAGGCTGGAGTGGGTCGAAGCTTCCCTTTAAAATGCTGGAAATAATACGTTTTAAGACCCCGTGTGGAGTATTTTCTTTCATTTAACCCAAACCAAGCTGAGGGCTTTTCCACCCACCCGTAGTTTTAACTGTCAGCGTGTTCAAGACATTATGAACGAGGCAAAAAAAATGCGTTAATCACCTCTAAAGGCTACTTTTGACTAAAGCCTGTGGTTTAAAGAAGGGGTGTGTGTGCCTATGCTACTGTGGGTCTGGTTGGCTATCCATCAGTCTGTGACCATCATGTAACTAGAGCAAATGAATACATGACTGTAACAATACCAATATAAATAAAATAAATGCACAAGACGCTGATTCCTGTATTAATTTAGCTGAGTTTTGGGTGTTTCGGGGTCAGCTTATTTCAAAACTTACTTGGGCTTCTCATGATTTTGGTTGGCTTTCATTTTGACGGCTGACATATTTTGTGTTTGTGCATTAACTGTGGAGCAGAGTCCGCAGGTGATTAGCTTAGCTTAGCATAGAAGCTAAGCAGGAATAAACAGCTGGCCTGACGCATACCTCTGCTAGCACCTCTAATGATGCAGCAAAGAAAAAAACCTCCATTATTCTGACTTGGTTACCTCCATTATAGCTGTGAAGTCACAATTTGCATCTTAGCTAGCTGTTCCGCTCTAATTCCAGTGTTTTTGATAAGCCAAGCTAATCGCCTGCTGGCTTTAGCTTCACAATTAGACATGAAAGTGTGCCAATCATGAACTGTACGTTACACATTTTACATTTCAGTCTATGTTGCAGGTGCAGAATGACTTTTCAACATTAAGTTATTCTGCAAGATACGCAGAATAAACGTTTTCAATTACGTGCCAATGCTTTTTGATGCTCACCTGATGTGCACTTTACCCTCCCGCGGCTGCCTTTGCTCTGTGTGCGTTTGACTCTGCTCCAAAGGTGTTTCCAAAGCAGCTCAATCGCTCTTATGGCGCGCGCACGTCACGCTAATCCACTGCCTGTTACCTGTCAGCGTGTGTCTGTGAGCGCTGAGCCACAGAGGAACAGAGGGATTGAGGCTGACTTACATCACGCAGGACAGATACAGCTGAGCCCTTACGTCCACGAAACTGTTGCAGGACACGGGGTGAAAATGTCAGTGATGCATTACGCCAGTATCAATTTGAGGCTTTTACGTAATTCAGGTTTCAAAATAAAGTGTATTCGAGTTATAAAGGAAAACAAAAGTATCAGGAGAAGTTCTGTCATCAATTTCATATGTGAAACAATATTTATTTTGTAACAGTATTGTTTCTAATAATAGTACATGGTATAGGTCTGCATCCTCCAGGGTTATAACACGGTTTTAAAGGGGCCATATGCAAGATTTTTTTAGTTTTAAAAATTTATTTCGTCCCATTATTAGCAGAATGTGGTGAGATAACAGTTTAATAACATTATGTGAAAGGTGTATGTAGTGTTTTGCAGAGAGATAAACTGAGGCTAGCATGCTAACCAGCTACTTGTCCCTGTAATACCACTTGTTACCTCAAGAGGCGATGTTGAGTCGCTGTAGCTTCATCTGACATTAAAACTTACATTAAAACTGTTCTGCAGAGAGGAGGGAGGGGACTAATCCAAGACAAGAATGTCTTTTAGGGACTCAGCCTGATGATGGCAGCAGCTATGACAACCACGCCTCCACAGCCTCCCTGACGATTGGCTGCCGCCCCAAATGAGACTCCGCCGTCATAAGAGAGCAACCAGTCAGCAAACAGAGCAAAGCTAGAGTATTGGATAACTCTGAGGGTGTGTGACACTATGGTGCTGGGGACTCTTTACCCGTGAGCAGATTCCGGTCAGAGAATAAGGACACCGATGATGGTTTCAATTCTTTATATAAAACTTTTTGCAGCCAGGTAAGTACACACATTGTATGCTAGCAATACTGACTCGACAAGGACCCCCTCCAAACGTAAACATAGCTGCCCTCCTAAACGCCTGACCCAATATAGAACGGGCTAACTGAAGATGCCTGATTAAAATGTTCAGGTACATAACTTAAACTATATTTAACAAATTAACATCATTAATGTTGCATTTGCATACTCTCAAAGGGAATTTATAACAGCCGCCCCCGAAATAGCATGGCTATTTCGAAACAAACATAAATTCCCACAACAAGAGTCCTTTAACTAGGATCGTCTTCTGGAAGAGCCGACAGCTGGACCAGCCGAGCCACCGGTCTCAAGTAAGTCTTCGTGCCAACTCTGACCACAGCTGTTCTGATGCATCCATCATCACTTGCATTCAGCTTGACCACCTTCCCAATTGGCCAATGAGCACGTGGAAGCTGAGGATCAACAATCATCACGATTGTGTCCAGGGGGAGATGATCTGTGTGCTGACGCCACCTCTGGCGGGTTTGAAGAGTGGGTAGGTAGCTCCTGATGAATTGTCTCCAGAAGTGGTCCGCCATCATCTGGCAATGACGCCACCGCTTCCTGGTGAGGGTGTCAGGAGCATAGGTGACTTGCGGGAGAGAGGCATCCTGCCGCCCCATCAACAACATGCTGGGCGTCACCGGGTCTGGATCGGCCACATCAGAAGATACATATCCCAAAGGCTTGGCATTGAGAATGCCTTCCACTTCGATGAGGAGTGTGAGCAAGACCTCTTCTTGGAGCACTTGTGCACCTACAACCACTTGCAGGGATTTCTTGACTGATTGAATTTCACGCTCCCACACGCCACCAAAGTGGGGAGATGCTGGTGGGTTAAAACAGAACTTAATCTGTTTTTCTGCAAGCCTGTCCTGCAGCTGTGACTCCATCGCTGCAAAGGCCTCCTTCAGCTCCTTATCCGCCCCTCTGAAGTTAGTCCCCTGGTCAGAGAGGACTTCAAACGGGGTGCCTCTCCTTGCGATGAACCGTCTCAATGCTAGGAGGAAAGCATCTGCGTCGAGGCTGGTGAGCAGATCCAGATGGATACACCGCGTTGTGAGACATTTAAAAATAATCCCCCAGCGTTTTTCACTTCGCCTCCCAGCCTTGACCATGTACGGCCCGAAGCAGTCCACACCTGTCGAGAAGAATGGAGGCTTAAGCAACCGCAGACGGGCCGAGGGCAGATCTGCCATCCTTGGCACCACTGGCTTCCCTCTCCACTTCATACAACCAGCACAAGCTCTCTGATACTTCTTAATAGCCTGCCTTCCCCGCAGGACCCAGTACTGACGCCTCATCTCCGCAAACACCCTGTCAGGCCCGGGGTGGTGTAGTTGGGCATCTGTGTCTTTAATGAGGAGTTTGGTAACTGCATGGTGTGGATCCAACAGTATTGGGTGAACGTCAGTGGGCCGAGAGCTGTCAATGCGGCGCAGGCGTCCCCCAACCCGTATTAGGCCCATTGCAGGGTCTAATTCCGGAGCGAGGGTACTCAGCTTACTGCTAGGGGGCACCGGCTTGCCGGCTCTGAGGCATCTGATTTCCTCAGAGAAGCAGTCTGCTTGGCTGGTCTTCAGCAGGTGGACTTCTGCATCTCGAAGGTCACACAGAGGCAAAGCAGGGTCGGCCGCCGCCCCATGAAGAGACTGCTGAGTGGTCTTGACCAGCTCTCTCCAGCTGCTGAACTGGGCGATATCTGGTATCTTGAGTGGTGAGCTTGTCTGTGTGAAAGCACAGAAAACGGTCTGTTTTAACTCACTACTGTCCTCTGGCTCCGTGGTGCTAGGACATGATGGCCATTCATCCGGTGGACGTCGGATGAATGCTGGTCCTCGGATCCAACGACTTGGTGCAGTTAACTCAGCCAAGGTCTTGCCACGTGTGAGATCGTCGGCTGGATTATTAGCTGTATCCACATACCTCCAGGTGTGTGAGGCAGTCAATTCCTGGATCTCAGAAACCCGGGTTCCCACGAAGACCTTGAACCTACACGATTGGGATGTCAGCCAGGTAAGAACTGTTGTGGAATCAGTCCACAAGAAAGTCTGGGTAATACACAAGGTGAGCTCTTTGTGAATGAGGGAGGACAACTGGGCTCCTGTCAGCGCTGCACAGAGCTCTAACCGTGGCATTGACTGCTGGCGTTTCGGGGCCACCCTAGACCGAGCCATGACGAATGAGACATGGACCGAGTCATCACTCGTTGTGGTGAGGTACGCCACTGAACCATATGCTTGCTCAGAGGAGTCACAGAAGACATGGAGAGTGTACTCTGTGGTATCAGTTGCGAGCTCCAATGGTGCATAGGTTCGAGGGATGGAGATGTTGGCCAGCTCGGGGAGTTCTCTCTCCCAGCTGGACCAGGCCTGGAGAATGTCAGGAGGGAGGTTCGAGTCATCCCAGCTCCTCTTCTTTGCCCACAGTCTCTGGACAAGGATCTTGGCCCGCGTGGTGTACGGGATAATGATTCCAAGTGGATCATACTGGCGGGCGAGCACCTTATAAATATATCTCATAGTAGGGGTCTCAGTCTCTGGAGGCTTCGGCTTGTAACCGAGCTGATCAGTTGGACAATGCCATCGCAGGCCGAGAGCTGGCTCCTGGGTATCGTTGTTCCTCTCAGCTAGCCACAGCTCCGTGCTTTCAGATCTGGCACTGGAAGGCAGATGAGAGACAACAGATGAGAAGTTACTTGCCCACTGTCGAATCTCAAATCCTCCTGAGGCCAGACACTGTCGCATCTTGTTCACGAGAAGCTTGGCCGACTCGGCCGTTGACAGGCTCTGAAGACAATTGTCCACATAGAAAGACTGTTCGATGGACTGCAGGACATCTTCATTCCCTGGAACACTTTCTTTGACATGTTTTTGCAGTGCAAATGTTGCACAACATGGGCTGCTTGTGGTACCAAATGGCAAGACTTGCCACTGGTAGACATCAGGCTGTTTCTCTCTTTGCAGGTTTCTCCAAACAAACCTCAGCAGCGGTCGGTCCTCGGGTAGAAGCCGAACCTGGTGGAACATGGCTCGGATGTCTCCACTGATGGCGACAGCGTACTGGCGGAACCGCAGGAGGACCCCAATGAGAGATGGTCCGAGGGTTGGACCTGGGAGCAGCTGCTCGTTGAGAGAGAGACCACCATGATTGAAAGAGCAGTCGAAAACCAGGCGATGTTTCCCATTATGATGGACGAGGTGATGAGGTATGAACCATGACTCGCTGGAGCTCTTTACCTCTTCCTTCTGGAGCTTGGTTACGCACCCACCATCAATGAGCTTCTGGATCTCTGCTTCATATACTTTAGCTTTGACGGGGTCTTTCAGTAGCCGTCTCTCTGTGCTGCGTAGCTTTGGCATAACTGCTTCGACATCTGCTTTTAGCGGTGGCGCAGCCTTCACCCGGAGCAGAGGTGTGGCATAGCGAAGGGTGTCACCGACCTTCACTCTCTTGGCGCGTGCTTCCAAGACGTCCACCGCCTCCTGGTCCAGGCGGGACCGCACTGCTAGCCGCTCACTACGGAATGGAAGCACATCAAGCTGCCAGAGGCGTTCGACATGTTGGTAGATGTCATCTGGTGTTGGCTTGAAGGCGATGTGGTAGCATGAGGCAGCATGGGGTTGTGAACCATCTGGTCCCTGGAGTGTCCAGCCAAGTGCTGTATGGATGGCTACTGGTCCTCCCTTTGGACCAAACCTGACAGGTTCTGTGGCAGTGATCAGGTGAGTATAATCTGCACCAATAAGCAGCAGTGGTTGCACCTTACTGAAGCTCTGCAGTTGTAACCCTCTCAGGTGGCGGTATCGTCTCTGGAGCGCTGCTATTGGGTAGGATTGCTCTGTCAGGGTAAGTCGACCCGCTGTGTAGGCCCTCTCAACCAAATGCCGTTCTGACGGTGTTGCTGGAGAGGCTACATGAAAGTTGACTGAAGCTCCAGCGAGGTGAACAACATCCTGACGAACAGTCCGGAGGGTGAGAGACTCTGCTCTGCCTCTGAGCCCCAGATCTCGAGCTGCAGCTGGCAGTATTATGGTGCGTTCAGCCCCATCATCGAGGATTGCATATGTCTGTAGTGATTTGGTCCCATGACTGATGATGATTGGCACCACCTTGAGATATACTTTCCCTCCTTGGATAGAGTTAGCAGCTGAGGTGCAGTCTTTGGGTGTGATGAGGTAGACACGAGGGCCTGGTCTGGCGACGTCATGCAGAACTCTTAGGTGAACCTCTTGACATTCACTGCATGGTTTCTTTAAGGTGCAGTTCTCTTGGTCGTGGTTAGTGCGTCCGCAGTTGCGACAGCGCTTGCCATCTACTATCCACTTCTCCATTTCCTGTGTTGAGCATTTAATAATGTCTGGACACTGTGACAAATAGTGCTCTGTACTCTTACAGAAGAGACACATCCTTTTAAACCTTTGCTGCTTGGCTGCTGGTCGAGGAATCTCTGGTGATCTGGGCTGATCAGCGCCATGGTACACAGAGACAGGTTGAGTCCGAGGTCGGGAAGTAGGGACGGGTCTGTCTCTCTTGGCAAGCTGTGCTCCTTCAGCTCGATGGCGCTGTGCCATTTTTGCGGACAGTCTCTGAGCCTCTGCCTTCACCTTGAGCCAATCCGCGAAGTCTTTAAGGTTATATGGGTTTAAGCTGCTGGTGTTGAGGCGCCCTTGAACCTGCAGACGCTCCACAAAGTTGTCCCTCATGTGCCTAGGGAGTTTGCTAAGTAGCCGATCAACATGGCCAGTAGACATCACTTCCATCCCATTTGGCCCTTCCAATGAAGTTAGCATTCCCACTAGCAGATCAACGTTGAGGGCAAAGCTCTGGAAGGCTTTGGGGTCTCCTGGTTTGAGGTCAGGAGAGTTCAGGATGGCTGCAATCTCACTTTGTGCCAACTGATGCGGCTGCCCGTACTGTCTCTGCAAAGCTTGCATGGCAGCGGTGTAGGGTTGTTCATAATGTCTGCATGACTGAGCTATTAGCTTGGCTTCGTCCAGGACCAAATGTTCTATGAGCACACGGTATTTGTAATGTTCAGAGAGTTCAGTGTGTGGATTGAGCAGGTGGTCCAGGGCCATTTTTAGGTCAGCGAACTCCCTCTCACTGTCATGTACCAACTTAGGCAGTTCAGGTACTGGAACTGGCTGTCTGGGGGACTGGACGGAGTATGGTACCTGCAGTGGTGTATACTGGGACTGGGGGCTGCACTGAACCTGTAGAGCTCGTGCGGGCTGTTGCAGGGTGAAACCGGGTGGAGCAGGCACCAGTTGATAAGGTGGCCGAGTTAAGGGGGCAGACGGAGGCTGATACAGCTGCAGATGTTGGTTCGGCTGCGGTGATGGTGACTGGTATATTGGCTGGGTAGAGATAGTCGATGGAGGCTGATAGACTGTCCCCAGGGGAATAGCAGGGCTGTATGGTGGTGGATTGATAACTGGCTGAGTGGCAGCTGTAACAGGTAACTGCGGTGCAAGATATGGAGCTGTTGCTATCTGGGGTGGTTGATATACTGGTTGTGCAGACATGAGGGGAATGTGTTGATGCACTGGTACTGGATTTACTGGTGTTTTCTGCATTGGCAGGTATTGATGCTGTGCAGCTGGTGGCATTCTGCCATGTACATTGTTAACCATCAGCGTAGAGGGCTGGTTAGACTGGTAGCCACATGTAGCTGGTATCTGTGGGCCTGCATAACTCACTGCTTGTGATGCTGGAAGAGTACGCTGCAGCATGGCCATATCCAGCGTAGTAGGGGAAGGAGGTGCCCATGCAGATGTCACAGTTGATGGCAGAGACTGAGTCAGTGTGTAATTCTCCGGTCTACCACCTGGTGTAGGAGTCCTTGCTGCTTGAAGTTTCAATACTGCAGAGGTGGTATATGGCAGCATAGACAGCTGTGGCTCATGTTGAAGCAGTCTGGCTGATTCAAGCTGAAGGTTGGATGGCTGTAGCAGAGGAGTGCTGTTCACTACTTGAGAGCCTGACCAGGGCGGTTGATATAGTGATATATTGCCCAGATTGAAGTTTGCTGATGACTGTAGAACAGGAGAACCCTGGCTGCTTAGATAGCTGTGGTCTGAGGGAGCCACTGATGGTGGGCTCATATGGCCTGTTAGCTGGCTGGATAAGTCTCTACCGTGCATCGCCATGTTCCACTCGCTCACCTTTTCGGCCGCTCCCGGCGATGAGGGACGATCGGCGATAGCGTGCGCTCCGTGCGGCTGGTCCGCTATACGAACAGACTCAGTCTGTAAGCTGAGTGACTGCAGCTGCTGTGCGCCGACGCTTTCACTTCGGTCTCTGGCGCAGGCACCGTGAGGAATGAGGGAGCGTGGCAGGCTAACCTGGTAGCTTTGTAGGTGAGCTGGAAGCTGTCGCTGTCTCGCTCCGAGTGCGCCGTCTACGGCCATTGTTATTAGCGTGTCCATTTCGCCGTCACGAGTGAAGAAATCCGGCTCGAAGGACCAATATTGGATAACTCTGAGGGTGTGTGACACTATGGTGCTGGGGACTCTTTACCCGTGAGCAGATTCCGGTCAGAGAATAAGGACACCGATGATGGTTTCAATTCTTTATATAAAACTTTTTGCAGCCAGGTAAGTACACACATTGTATGCTAGCAATACTGACTCGACAAGGACCCCCTCCAAACGTAAACATAGCTGCCCTCCTAAACGCCTGACCCAATATAGAACGGGCTAACTGAAGATGCCTGATTAAAATGTTCAGGTACATAACTTAAACTATATTTAACAAATTAACATCATTAATGTTGCATTTGCATACTCTCAAAGGGAATTTATAACACTAGAGGGACCACCTACAAGATGAAAGACAATATGATATGATATGATACAGTCAGCCTCCATCTTTCTTTTACTCATTCATTCTTTGTGCACCTTTCTGCTTCCTTACCTTGGTCCTGCCTCTGGCAACTTGTGTGTGTCTGGTAATGTCACACGATGTAACGTCCGTTGACAGATCGTCTACTCGGTAGATAGACTTCAGAAGAGCTTCCTCACACTGGGACTCCGGACGACCAGACAACCTCTGGAAAAAAGAAAGAGTGCTTATGAATTATCGTGTTTTTGTTACGACGAAAGGGAGCAGGTGCTTTTTGGATCCCACCATGTCACGCTGCCATGTTTGTACATTAGCTTCCTGTAGGGAGAGCTTTTCACATTTTTTTGTGATCTCATGGCTGCCATATGTTCCCCCTATATGCATGGAAAGCCGGTCCTTTAAACTGCAAACCAACACGCTTAAATAAAATCTTGAAAATGAGAAAGAAGTGAGGTTAGCCCTACAGCCCTCCTCTCATCTCTGCTTGAACCTAAGGGTCTAGGTTAGCGGCTACTAGCATATCACACCCGCAACATCTCAAACTGAACAATTCCTGATTGAGCAGAGGTGCATTATGGGTAATGTAGGCGATTTTAACAAGGAGGAGGAAAGAAACCGCAGGCACCACCAAATTGGAGGTTGAAACAATTCAACCAGGAGGAGAAAACTCAAACATACGGGTGTTGTGTTGTGTTGTGGAGTAATTTTATATACCTGGAGTAAACGTGTGGCCCTGCGGTAGAGCTTGCTGTTGGTGACCTGCACGTCGATCATGTAGTTCTGGTATATCTTCCCCTTTAAGACGTGAGCTCCGGTGCTCACAGCGTTCAGCACCAGCTTAGTGGACAGCTCCCACTGCTGAGAGAGAGGAGCAATAAGATTTTGATTCCCCTCGCATTTGTGTTAAACTAAAATATCGACAAAGACGGAATTACTCTTTTAGCATTTAACCGGATATAATTAATTTCTGTATACGTCTGCAAAAGGCTCAGTGTAAAGAGGGTAGACCGAGCAAAAGACCGTACCATTTGTAGCAAGCTCTCTGAAGCAGGCCGTCCTTGAAGCCAAGCAATCTTCAGTGTGGACAGACACAGCTTATTGATGTCTTCCTGCAAAGGAGGACACATTCTAAGATGGATAGATAGACAAATAGATAGACAGATCGACAGGTAGACAGATAGACAGATAGATAGATAGATGATAGATGGATAGATGGATAGAGAGATACTTGTTGCGTAGCGGGTGGAGTGTCTCCATCAGACTGATGATAAACAGCATGGAGGTTAGGTGTCTTTTCTCTCACTCTGCGTGCCAGCGTTGCCACTTCACTGACATTGTCTGCGGAGAGAAGCAGTCAAAAACACACGCCGATTCGATTCTGGACGGGTTCCAGACGCGGGGACGAAATGCTGTCTCACCACGGTGCGCGTAGACGAGTAGAACGGTGTCCTTGTCGGTGAGACAGGGTAGGACCAGATGTAGAAAGTCCTCATGTGATATGCAGAACTGAGGACCCTAGAGGAGAGATGTGAAAGTAGTTTATTTCTTTTCAGAGTAGTGTTGTTGCCTGGTGTTATAGGGAAGACCCCATTTGAGCTGGGACACCAAGAAGCGATTGTCAATTTCTTGCTTCTAGCCATAAAAGCATAAAGCAATACGTTGACTAGCTTGCTAGCATGCGGCTGCGAGCTAATGCTATTGGTTTCAGTGCTAACAAACGTGTTACAGTCTGCAAAGCATCAATGCTACTCCCCTGTCAATTTAAAGGACACTGATGCACGTGGAACTTAATCTTTTGGGTGGATGCTAAGCTAACAATATCGCAATTAAGTGTTTTTTATCGTGATTTTACAAGATGTCTGATATTCCCAGAGCCTCATCCCTTCATCATGGCTTTGCGTTTCCTACATTATGTCACCTATAAGACACAGACAGTTGCCTAGCAGCGGCGGTCTCACCACTTAAGGGCCGACATTACCACTTGAATGCCAAACATTTCATTTTCCCCCGATTTCCCACAAGCTCAGAAGTCCCATTTGAAGGCAGTAGTATTTCAGTCACCCTACCAGAGTGAAACGGATTAGCATGGAAATGTAGAATTCATTCATAATAAATAGAAATATTCACCATACAGGCTCTGACCTTGTAATTCTGACCTTGTAATTCCCCTAAATCAGCACCAACCAGTGAATGGGAAGCCGACAGGTGGATGCTGGAGTGAATCATTTCTTCATTTGCTTCAAATCTGGCATAGAGTGCCTTGTAAGTATGATTCAGTTTAACTAATTAAAGCCAACAAGAAGAGGTATCATAAAAAGATTACCGCAGATTAATTGAAAACACACATCAAATCCAGAAGTGTCTCAAAAAGCGGGAACAGCCGGATGTATTTCATTCTAATCCTATTCTGGGTTAATCTACCACAGTGACACGAGGCAGACACAGATCTGTCATTATGAGGTGCAAACCCAGACCTGGATGTCATTATAATTGGATTTCAGTGGATTTCAGACATTTTAATACTTTTGCATGGCCTTGCTTAAAAAACCCACAGACGAACGCAGAGCAGTAAGCGCTTTGCAGTCTGCTACGCCTGTCGGTATGGCTACAGTTCAGAGAAATGTTAAACCGCTTCTTTTTATTTAAACAGATGTAACCTCACTGTTTCCCTTTGCATACCAGAGAAGTCAAGGGACCCTCACTGTTGTTCAGCTCTCTGTATCCTCCGCTGATGAAGCCTTGAACATCTTCGTAGTCTGAAAGACACACACACGTTCATTAGCTACTGTATTAGAGTTACTACTTGAGAGGTCCACAGAGTAGCTACTAGGGGTTGTACCGACTAGTCGACTTCGCTTTAAGCAGCAAGTCGACTAGGACACAACATGGACGCCTCTGAGAAGACAGGTGAGGAGGCCAGAGGAGCCCAAATACTTCACGAAAGATGAAGCCCACGAACCGTGACATGCATCGGACTATTAGCTGCTATAGCTGCGAAAAAGTCTTTGGATATATAACGCTATAATGTTTTTATCCCGGCCAGTCCATCACACTCCGCTCACCTGCCCCAAACGTCGGGTTACACTCGCTGGCGTCGACGAGGCCCAACACAGCTAAGGAGCCCCAGCCGAGATAACACACGCGGCCTCCACACCGCAGACTGAAAGGCAAAGCACTCTGAGTCAGTTTCCCGGTATTAAATAAATTACAAGGTACATTTGTGAAACGGGATGTTCTACCTCTGTCCCGCTGCCTCCACCAGAGCAGTTATCCCTTCACTCTGAGAGTACGTGACATCCACAGTCCTTTCATATGATCTCATGTGCTGCAGAATACCACTGTTGCGCACGGACAAACAAAAAGAAAGACTGTGACAAATTTAAATGTATTCAAATATATATGTTATGTGTTATGTTAATAAGAACAATTGGCCTTCGACCCGATCAGTGGCTTCCAAGCTTGTACATCAGAGTCCCTACTCTGCAATGACCTCTAGAGGTCAGCAACGCACAATGGAAACACAATGAAAAGGTGCCTCTGTGGAAACTTTTGTGGCTCTTTTGTAAACCCAAGAAAGAGATTAGAAAGCAGTGAGGCGGCAGAGTGAGAGATATAAACGTATATAAGTAGCAGCTGGGGGAAATAGATCACACACCTCTAAGCTTCTGTATATCCAAGATGTATTGTCTAACTTTGGAGGGGGGCAGCAGTTCCCACTTCCCACTGAACTAATATAATCTGCTTGCTTCTCACCTAACCGAACTCTTCATCTTCTATTTTTTCAAACATAGAGTGAATATTTCCTGCCACTAGAGGTCTCTCAATCAAAACAATAAAAAGAAGATGTAGCACGACAGCCAATGAAGTAGTGTGGGGTTTGTCCACTGCTTACTTACTTGCATGTGATTGGCGTGTGAGAGAAGGTGGCGGCGTGAGCAGCAGACAGGACGACCTCCAGGAGAATCTTTGTGGCGCTGCCTCCCTTCATCCTGGAGGAGCCGCTGATGGCTTCTGGCTGATCTCACACACACACACACGTATATATATAGACTTGACACAAATGCAACCTGAACAGCTAGAGGGAATAATGAGTTCAAGTACCCCAACTGCTGGGTTGATGAGGAAGGCCTTTTGGCTTTTGGCAAGCTCTTGCATCCTTTGCACCACGCTGCGAAATGTGAACGTGCAGCCGGGTATCGGCTCATCCCTGCACGAACGACAGTTAAAAAGTACTTCACCACTCTCATACACTCATATTATAGCAATAATGGTGATGTAAATGAATGCACACTCATTCACCTGGCCTGGTGTGCAGGGTTAAAGCCGACCAGTACGGGGGTGTAGACTTCAGGGTGCTGCAAGCAGAAATCCAGCTGACCTGCCACAAATGGAGCCTGCAGGACCAGAAGTCAAACACACGTCAAAGCACCAACAGGGGTAAACTAAACACCAGCTCCCAAAAGTTCAGCTCAAGTATATCCTGAGGTTTACATGTAACGTATGCAGGATTCGGAGTCTGAACTACAAAGGCTAACTCACGGATAAGCCACAGGAAATGCCGAAGAACAAGACTCGCTTCTTTCCCTCACAAACCTGCGGAGAACCACGAACGTAAAGAGGTTAGAAATGCTGGAGCGCCGCTTGCAAACCACCACACGCACGCTGATTTTTAAAGACGTTTTAAACAACCTTCTTCAGGCTGAGCATGCCCAGTTTGGGGTCGTCTTCAGGAGCCTCTTGGGAGGAAAACAGAGCCCTGAGGAAAATAAGCGAGACTTTTAAAGGAAAGAAATAACTTCTTCTTACAAAACAAAAAAAGAAGACAGCAATAAAACATATCTTCGGTGATGTAAGTGACAGGAAACTATGAAAAGCTTGCTAACGTTCGCCATCAGAAGTCATTTCAACACACCTGTCTCCTCCTGCAATAATGTACGAGTAGACTGAGCTCTGGTTCAGTTTCCTCAGAGCTCTGTTGAAGCCAGACTAACAACACACGCATAAAAAAACACACAATACATGAATTAAATTCCATTTTCTCGTATGCGCTCTCCATTATAAACTTTCCAGGAAGTGTCGTGAGGTGGAGAGGGCTAAACCACGTGCTCACTGTGATGAGGAAAGCCAGTCGACCAGAAGTGCCACAGCCGCTCAGTACGACAAGGCTGTCCCGGGGATCCTGTTAAAGAGACAGAAGACACACTTCCAACCTTCGCCTGACTGACCAACAGAAACACAGACACAAAGATCGAGTGAGAGAGAAGATACCTTCAGAAGGAGCTCCACCCTCTTAGAAACCTCCACTAATGTCTCCACCACTCCGCCACTCAAAAGCCTCTAAAATGACACTAAACTTGTAAGGAAATCATTTCAGAATAAATTAGTGTACTCGTTGTTTGGTGAATGCCCGTACCTGGTAGGTTTCTCCTGTCTGCTCTTGAAACATCTGGCTGTCGCAGGCCCGCAACATCTGCACGATGCCGCCGGCTGAAGCTCGGTCGATGTCTTTTGTCGAGGGATTAGACTTTTCAGAAACAGGAAGCGAAGGCTCGTAATCTGGAGACTAGCGTAACATAAAGCACGATTTAGACGATCTTAATTGAACATATTTGCTGAATTCAAACTCAGCTAACTCTAAATGATCTGGCTGTGCTCTTGCTAAACTGCTGCTGCAACATGGCAACAGTTGCCTAGCAGCGGGGAATGTTACAACTTGCTATGCTCATAACCACAGACTTCAATTTAAAGGCTGCATTACATGAGGACATTAAAGGGGAATTACCGTTTTCTCACAACCTGGACCTTATTTCTGTCATAAAAAATTATCGTTTACTCAAATATAACTTTGTTATTTGGAGTCATTTGTCAGATATTTAGATCCGCGTATATCCATATAGTGGGAGTGACTGGGGCACCGGAACACAGCCTCTAAATAACGCATTATCTTCCGCGGCACTCGTTCATTTCACCAATATTTTGTTATGATACGCTCGTGCTATTCCCCGTTGAGTCCAGAGTTACCTGTTATCTGTTCGCGGATGTGCAGCGGTTTGTTATTCTTTGGCCAGCTGTTCCTCTCTCTACCTCCGCATCATCCTTTCAACGAGCTCCTCACCCGTATACTCTGATGACATCATCCAGGTCAGAGGTTAGTAGGTCAATCTACAGACCCCGGATGATGATAACAGGTAACTCCGGACTCAACGGGGAATAGCACCAGCTTATCATAACAAAATATTGGTGAAATAAATGAGTTTCGCGGCACATAATGTATTATTTAGAGGCTGCGTTTCGGTGCCCCATTCACTCCCACTATATGGATATACATGGATCTAAATATCTTCCGAACGACTCCAAATGACGCCAAAGTTATATGGGTGAGTAAACGATCGTATTTTAGGCCAGAATTAAGGTCCAGGTTGTAAAAAACGGTAATTTTCCTATAATGCCGCCGCCATGCTTCGATGCTAATTTGAAGCTAGCGACAACAGTTGCCTACAACAGCTAACATAAACATTGGAAATGGGATAAACTGGAAAATTCTGGTTCTATTCAGATTATTTTGTTTAATCATTAACGTGTAATTTGGTGTTTTTAGTTTTCACAAGCACTATTTTTTGGTCTTGTGCAGTTGCTTTCAGATTTTATGCTAAGCTAAGCTAACCAACACTTAACTGTAGCTTTACAGTATATTTTCCATAGACTTATGAGACCTTCTAATGTAACTACTAGCAAGAAAAACAAATAGTGTACTTATTTTAGGACAAATACTACGCACATTTTTTTTTTAACTTACCTCCCATTCACGCAGAGTGGAAAGACTACAGTTCCAGTCTGATCCTGCCATTGTATGTGCAGCTTGTTTCTGCTTGTTTAGTTAGAGGTATTTAAAATGAAAGGCCACAAAGCGAAGTGATCTATCTGTAGTAACAAAGTTCGCTTGTGGACCTTTGACACAAAGGAGTGAAAGGGACACACACACACACACACACCAGCACAAACACACACGAAGTACCTGTGGATTAAGGGCAATTCCTAAACCCGTTTTATAGGAAAATAAACTGCCCTCGCTTTAAGGGGTTTAAAGGTGAAACATTTCCTGTCCACGACTGTAAATCACAAACAGCAAAAAAGCAGTCAGCTGAGAGGAAACTGAAGATGAATAAAAAAGCTTTTTGGCTCGACGCAGACACAAACGTCTAACAGCGAAATGTCTTTTCAGCCCCAGAGTGTAGCAAAGACCCAACTGATTCTCAGCAGTGAGAAAATATTTACACCACAGCAGATTGTGGAGTCTAATACATTTCATCACTCCTCCAAACTCCCACCACAGTCTCTCATCACTGCCGGCTAATTGCTGTCAGTGACACTGCGGCGAGGACATTTTTCACATCGTGTTCCACCAACAAAGAAAAGACTAATGTTATTTCTCCTCACACTCGGTAACTCGTGCTGCATCTCTTTTTTTTTTTTTTTTTTACATAAAATTAACATGAATACTCCGTGACTTTCTGTAGTGATGCATTTGCATTACTCATTACCGGCTGATTATTAATAATATCAGACATCTGAAGTGCAGTTTGGTGTTAACCTCTCTGAGTCAAATCAGCACCAGAGCTGTGCGTGGGGCTGTGTGATAAGTCAGGATGTGGCTCCTCCGTAGTGTGTCGGCGGCAACGACGGGTGAAACTCACGTTTTTTTTTTAAAGTTAACTATAAAATAGTTTCAACTCAGAAGTGAGTATGAATGCGGTCACACACTTATTCATGTCGTGATGTAGGAATAGTTGGAAAACTCACATGAACAACAACAAAAAAATTGGTGGACAATTATAGTAGTGCCAAATAGTTGACATTATATATGTACAACCAGAAATTCATGACAACTGTATCTATAAGTCACCAGCTCAAACTGAGTGAAGGCTTTAAGTTAGGCATAATTAAGGGCTGGGTTGCTGGACTGACAGATGACGCGTGGGTGCAAGCTGTCTGCATGTAAAACATTAATTTGTTAATCTATAGTGTCATTTTGTCACTCTACGGTCGTTTAATTTTGTTTGTTGGACAATTTATTTTCATTTTAACTCAAAAAACTTGCCTTTCACTCAATTCTAGCAAGTTCGTCAAAGTGTAAACGGCCTGCCTCTGTTTCTGCGAGGAAGCCCTGCTGCATTTTTTCACAAACCGAACATGTCGTCCCCACTGAATGATGCAGCAGCGGACTTGTCGACCGACCGATAACTGGATTCATACATGGCAAACTTGGAGGAGCTCGAGGAACACGCAGTGCCTCAGATCCAGAGCACAGCTTGTTTTTTTTTTTAAGTCGTTTCATAAATAATAAACTCGTCTTCACCTGCGCTAACCCGTGCCGCAGCGCTGCACTGCACGTTGACCTTGGCAGCAAAACCACGAAAAGCTCCTTCGATTTTGAAGCAGCTGCGGGATGGATCTCCTCCCCGTCCTGACTCTTTCTCGGCGTTGTTCTCACTTCTTGACAAATCACGCCTCCCAAAGGAGCGAGGAAAGCCATCAGTGTTTAAGGGCCGCTTCTCATTATCAGTCATAAACCGTCAGAGCTTAAAGAGGGGAAAAGACTTTGCTTCTGCTGTAATTTTATACAGGAAAATGTCATTAATTCTAATTTAAGCCAGTTTTGTTCATTTAAAATCATAGAAAATCAAACTTCCTCTTTAAGCTGAACAAAACACACAAAGAAGGACACGTTATTTCTATATAATTACTTCTTAATAGCCTCGATGTGTGTGCAATCTTCCCTAACACTCACAAACAACATGTATTCCCCAACTAGCTACGCACATTTGTCAAGGATCTGTCAGGTACCATTTCAGAGGCTGTACATTTTGTACCCTGGAGTCTCCAGCAGTGATATATGTGTACGTTTAATCACCAAACTGATCTATAGCTGAGTTGATGTGGTGCGTTAATAACGCTTGGTTTCATCCTGGTGTCTCCGAGCCACACGCCGAACCCCATGTAGATGAAATAAACAACAATACACGAGTTACTCCGGCTGATTAAACCTCTGCAGGCTGCGCGGCCGTAATGTGAGTTTCACTTGAGGAGGTGGAGACGCAGCTTACAGGATATTAAATGTGATGGTGTGGTTCGAGGCCTTATCGGGGAAGGGAAGATAAGGGAAACATTAAAAGGAAAACACAACAACAACACTACTTTTTACAGTTAATAAAGAACATTTACTTATAAATAAGTCGGTTTAGTGCACATAATGGAAGTACCACTGTCCCTGGACACTATTTTCCACCGCTGTCGAGCTATATTTAGAAATTCTCTGCATCCTCCCCACTGTGCTCACATCATTGTCAACTGTGCAATCCCTCTGTATCGCCACATAACCACCCAGTCCACCATGAATTTTGTCGCACGTTGTGCATCTAACTATGCAACCCTTGCTTCTTCCTAATTAGCCGACTTTGTGCGTCGTCGTTTCAGCTTATTTGAGAACTCCCGAACGCCGAAGTGAATCTTTTTCTAATTACATCTGCACGTTATCTAGCTTCGCCCTCAATCACCGCCTGATCAAAAAAAAAAAACCCTCATTCGCGGCTCCCGTCAATTGTGAACAAGGTCGTGATTATTTAAATCATTTGAAGTTTGCTGCTGATGTCGCTGCTCTTTCTTTCACGTGAAGCATTTGATCTCAAGTCCTCTGTGAATTTATTTAGATAAATATTGTATGGTGGAGAGTGGGTGTTTGGTTGCAACCTTGCAAACTGCATCTGCAGGTCCTATTTCTCTTTCATTTTATTTTTTTAATTTTCTAATTTGGTGTAACAGCCAAACAGCCGTGACTGAACACCTGACACCTGCATACCTCCGGTGTTGCTGCCACGCTCGCCGTTCCTTGCGTGCTCACGAGCAGCTACACCAAAAAACCATCTTACTCCTTCTCCCTTGTCCTTCAGCAACACAGCCGCGGTCGTCATGACAACAGAGCGGCTAATCTCCTTTGGACATGGAGGGAGAAAGTGCAAGAGCTTGCACGGAAACGTGCTTCTGAGTAGGAAAGTGTGTGTGTGTGTGTGTGATGAAGAGATGCAGTGCATGCTTGCATATTTTTCAGTGTGTGTGTGTGTGTGTGTGTGTGTGTGTGTGTGTGGATATAATCCATCTTAATTCAGGGATTTATTTAAAATCTAAAATGTTTAGGCTGTATATGATTAAACAACATGTTTTTCCTCATCATCTGGGAATGTCTGCCTTCATTTTTCCTTCTCCTGACCTTCATCGCGCTCAGAAAATCATTACTCTCCATTTTGGCTTCTTTCTCTTTAAATGCGCCCCTTCTTGTTCTTCTTCTTCTCCTATATGTTATCATTTCACAGAGAATTACGGGACATGTCTTCTCCCTTCTTCTGCCTCTGACACGCCCATTTCATCCCTCCAACAACTCCCTAATCTTCCAGCTATCCTCTCCCCTGTCAATGTCTTCATCCTTTTCAAATTGATTCATCCTGAATCATCTTTTCTATCTTGGTCTCCACACACACACACACACACACACAAACACTCCTTTCATCTCTCCACTAATTCCTAAACCCATCCTTCTGTCCCCCAGCCCCCGTGTCCCCCTCCTACTGTACTGTACAGCGTCCATCCCTGTTTCTCACGTTCCTCGATCCTCGCCTCTCCCTGCTCGCCTTGGATCACATACACACATATGTTACGGCTGATTAGGCTGGCACAGCCACTGGGCAGCCAGCCCACTGGAGGGGATGATGGAGGGATGCATAGAGAGTGTGAGGGAGAAATGGAGAGGTGGAGGGGGATATGGACAGAGGAGATGCACGGAAGAAGTGTTGATGATTGATGTGTGACATATGGTGGAAGTATTTTTATCGCCTCTTACAAAGCGAAGAAACCAGCTAGAAAATAATCCCCCGTGTTCCTGTAGTGCAGTAGCACAGCACGAGCCCAGTGCATCTGTGTGAGCGCGCGTGCGTGTGCATGTGCAGATGTGGATTCGGGGGGTTGAAGTGGTTTTCCGGTAGAGGGCGGAGTGAGAGAGAAAGTGAGGAGTTGGTGGTGGTGGGGGGGAAGCAAGCGCTGCAGAGGGCTGGAGCTGCGGAAAGGAGAGGAGCGGACACGGGTGGCAGCGGGTGCCGGGTACCCGCAGCTTGATTGCAGGCGGCGTGAGATGCAGGAGTCGGACGTCCCCCCGGTTGACTGAACGGGAAGCCTTAAATTAGCACGAGTCGCGGTTCGAGAGAAGAGTCTGGTGTCCGGTGGGCGCGCCCGCACACACACACACACACACACACACATTCACACGTCTTAAGAACAGCGGGAGATGCATTACGTCATAGCCTTTCGTCGCCCTAGATGACCGCGCGCACAGGACGGGATGATGCAGGGCTGCTGGACTAGAACGAGAACGGATTCAGCTGCTGCTGCTGCTCACGGGCGCCCGGTGGCGGTGTTTCGACCGGACGAGGGAGAAGTGGAGCCGCCGACGCGCGGCCGCCGGCTCTGATGGCTCCTCGCGCCCCGAGCGGGAAAGAGACACAGCAGTCGCCGCGGCGCGAGAGGGAAGGGGACAGCAGGTATCTGGGAAGTGACGTGGTATCCGCGCCCCGCGAGCAAGCACCACGGTGCGGTTGTCGTGCTTTTCACAGGAGGGCAGGAGCGGGAAGGCGAACATGGCCGCGCAGTCGGACGGCGGCAAAGCCGGGGTCGGGTGCGGCGGTTTCGCCCAGCTGTACGATGTTGACGCCGAGGAGCCCCTGGACTCCGCCGCGATCCACATCTGTCAGTGCTGCCGCACCTCCGCGTGCTACTGGGGCTGCCGCTCAGCCTGCCTCGGCTCTCTACTCGGCGGGGGCCAGCCCGTCGGAGGGGCCGGTATCCGGGAGACTCACTGCCCTCCCCGCGAACAGCTGTGGCTGGACTGCCTCTGGATCGTCCTCGCCCTCCTTGTCTTCTTCTGGGACGTTGGCACAGACCTGTGCCTGGCGGTGGACTACTACCGCAGGCAGGACTACCTCTGGTTCGGCCTCACTCTCTTCTTCGTGCTGGTGCCCTCGGTGCTGGTCCAGATTCTAAGTTTCCGCTGGTTCGTGCAGGACTACACGGGCGGGGGGCTCGGGGAGGTGGAGGGGCTGACCAAGCGGGGCACCGTGGCTCTGGGGTGCTTGTACCCCGGCAGGGACCGCCTGCAGCTGGTCACCATCTGGCTGTGGCAGGCCACCTTACACATCCTGCAGCTGGGGCAAGTGTGGAGGTAGGGGAGCACGGCACAAACAAAACAACACACCTGATCTCATGACCCCAACCCCTCTCCGTCTCTCCCTCTATCTCCCCCTCTCTCTCTCACACACACACTTAACGTTGCCAGTGGCCAGAGTACATGTCGACCTGATGCAGCCACAAGAAATAACATCCTTGCTTCACAGTGACAGGCAGGAGAGGAGGACAGGGAAACGCTCTCTGAGCTTTCTCCGCCACTTACTCGAGTTAAGATCTAGGAATGATTTTTAAAAAGAGACAGGCACGAAAACTTAAAGCAGAGTTTCTGGTTTTTTATCACTTCTGGGGAACGCTTGAACACTTGATAATCCGCAGCCAGAAAGAGCAGAGGTACAAGTACGTGACACTGAATACTACTACTACTACTACTACTGTAGTGGCAGGAGTGTTTCTGCAGTGAGCCTTTACTACACACACTCCTATAGGAAACCTTGTACGTCAGGCTGATGTCGAGATTAAGTCACATCCAGAGTGTTTGTAGGGTCTGACTGAAGCGCTCTCTCCGTGGTGCTGAATACACTTCCAGCACCACTGACAGCGCTCGGTCAGGGTTCTCGCTTTAGTCAGAGAACATGAAAAGTCAGGGGCTTTGTGAATGTGTGTAGGTGTGTGTGTGTGCTTGTCAGCGTGTGTGTGACCAGTGGAAAAACGGTGTCACGGCTCTTCCCGTGAGTGTCAGCATGCATGGAGAGTACAAAGAGGAAAAGCATCTGCGCTTCTGGCAACACATCTCTCTCTCTCCCTAACTCTCGCTCTCTCTCTTTCACACACACACACACACACACACACACAAATACAGTTGGAGAAGGGTGAGGTGCTAATTGTAGTGCTAAAAGCGCTATTGGGAAAAAAACAGAAACATGCCCCTTCCGTTTGTTTCTTGCTTCATATAAATGTACGTTTGAGCGTATCTTGGAGAGCAGACGTAGTAGTAGAAGGAGTGTGTTCACTCTCAATCTCACTCGCCCCCCCCGCCCCTCCTCTCCTCTCTCCAATACGACTTCTTAATGGTGTCCACTAGCCTCTGGGTGTGCAGGGAGAGCAGAGCGCTGTGTGTTTGTGTGTTTACATGCCGCTGTGCTGGGGATGGGCTACTCAGCTCTTCTGCTTCGGTTGTAGGGTTAAATCAACCCCTAACACACATAAACATCCCTCCTCTACCTCCACCTACCCCCTCGGTATACAGAATGGACTCTCCCACCTGGAGGAGAAGGGAAGGAGGAAGCTTGGGTTGGGAGGGGGGCGCTGAGGAAATGGTACGACCTGATTGAGACAGATCGCTTAGAGATGGAGAGGCTGTGGGGAAAGGGAGTAAAAAAAAAAAGAAGGGAGGAGGGGAGAGGAGAAGTGAGAGTGGTGGGGGCAGGGTGGAGTGGTAGATCTACTGTATTCAGTGCATATGGTTTTTAAACCGCATCCTTCCATGTCAAGCCTTTAAGTGGCTGTCACATCCCCCCCCTATACTGCACTGCACGGCAAAACATCAACCATTATCTCGAGCGTTAGAGACCGGACTTCCCGTTTTTTTTAAGAGGTTCTTAAAAAGCTGAAAAACAGACAAACGCTGCTAATTTACCCTTCACCGCTACAGAGTCAAGGGCATTTAGGCGTTAATTTAAAACATCCATTAATTCCGGTTTGTTTAGAAGCACTAGCATAATGAACGGTGTGCGTGCACATGTGGGCGTCTTGATGTGCACGGTGCATTATTTACGATTTGTGAATTAGAGCCGGGTGTGTTGTTTTTTTGTTGTTTTTTTCAAACCAGATGGCCCGTAATAGCTGTACATACAAGATGCATGCATAATGCAGGAGCTCACACACACACACACATGCGGCGTGACAATCATAGCGTAGTGTAGCAATGCACACGCTGCGAAGAAATCATCATCAGAGCGCAGCAACACACATACATGGCTGAACGCGCGCACACACACACACACAAACACACAGAGTGAGTACCCTAAGGCAGTTTAATTGAAATCACTGCCCACATCCCACCCACATCTACTGTAGCTTCCCAGATCTAGAAATCCACTTAGTATGTGTTGCTCTTGTCGCGGCTGTTTGTTCACAGAGAGGTTCAATTAAATGTTCAGCCCATTAATAAAGGGAATGTTTCTATTCATAGGCCGCAGCTGTTTTGGGATTTTATTGGTTTTAGGTGTCAAATCAGACAAAAGAAGGGAAAGGAAAGGGAAAGTATGGGTGATTAAATGATTGGTGAGCATGCTGCTAGTGGCAGGTTGAGTAGTTTTGTTCTTTAGAAGCTCTAACAACCAATTTTTCAGAAAATCAAACACAGATATCCAGTGATTAGTCTAATGTCTAAGAAATGCCAGGTTTATGACAAAGACAAGCATTAAACCATTTCCTATGCAAATCTGGAAAGAGCAGATATTTAGTTTATGCCTGACTCAATGTTTCAGCAGCATTATCTGTGAATTTCTTACTATTAGTGCAGTTGAAGAGAAAACAAACGAGCCTAAGAGAAACCTCTGAAACCCCTGCAGGTACATCCGGACGCTGTACCTGGGCGTCATGTCGCGGCGGCAGAAGGAGCACCAGCGGCGGTGGTACTGGGCCATGATGTTCGAGTACGCGGACGTCAACATGCTGCGCCTGCTGGAGACCTTCCTGGAGTCGGCGCCTCAGCTGGTCCTGCAGCTCTGCATCATGATCCAGGAGAACCGGGCCGAGACGCTGCAGTGTAGGTGTCGGACTGAAAGAAAGAAAGAAAGAAAGAAAAATGCATGAACTTCCCGCCGGACAACATAATAGCGTGCCTTCACTTTGACAACAATGCACATACAAATTAGCAGCTGCACAAACAGTCATTAGCAATTTGCTCACATCGTGCTAGCTACAGATGGGGCGGCTTTTGGATTTTCACAGTTCTTTTGATTCAGGTACACCAAGAAAAGACAATCATCAGCGTTCAGTTCAGACGACGTGCTAGCCGAACACCTCACACATCACCCCCTCGTCTCTACCTTATTCATCCAGGAAACACGGGAGATGTGTCATCTAGGTGGCCACCCACTGGCGTTATTCATACTTATCACTCAGGAGTTCTGGACAAAACCTTTAATGCAAATCTGTGACTAGTATTATGTGGGGGGGTGGATGCATGCAGCAGCTGGGACATTAAAAATAACAAATGTTTCTGTCGTGTCACACACCACCTCTTATTTAAAGATGCGGCCGCGTCATTACACAAAACGCCCCCCAGTGACTCATAATATTGTGTTAACATACTTGCTGTGTCACGAGGCTTGACACATTAATTCTACCTTGTCCTGACTAATTCTCAGAGAAATGAGAAGCGTTTAAATCCTCCACCTCTTGTCTCTGCCCCGCAGGCATCTCCTCCCTTGCCTCCCTCCTCTCCCTCGCTTGGGTCCTGGCTTCCTACCACAAGCTGCTGCGGGACTCCCGCGACGACCAGCGCAGCATGAGCTACCGCGGGGCGCTGCTGCACCTCTTCTGGCGCCTCTTCACCATCTCGTCCCGCGTCCTCTCGCTCGCCCTCTTCGCCTCCCTCTTCCACATCTACTTCGGCATCTTCGTGGTGGTGCACTGGTGCGCCATGGCCTTCTGGGTGGTGCACGGGGGCACCGACTTCTGCATGTCCAAGTGGGAGGAGGTGCTCTTCAACATGGTGGTCGGCATCGTCTACATCTTCTGCTGGTTCAACGTGAAGGAGGGACGGACGCGCCACCGAATGGTAGCGTACTACACCGTGGTGCTGGCTGAGAACACCATCCTCACTGGCTTGTGGTGAGTTATTTGCATTTTCCTTCATCCTGGATGTCGTATGATGAAAGAAATCCTGACTACATGCTCGCTTACTTGAAGTTGGCTTGTCACATAAAACAGCACAATGTCTCAGTGGGCTTTTCTTTTGCAAGATAACAACAACAATGAAACTGTGAAGTAGCAATTCTTCACATAGCAGCAAGAAGAAAGGGCAGACGGAGATGTGGATGGGACAGCTCTGAGGACGTGTGTGGGGATGTGGGCAACCTGGGATTTGAGAATGTTAAGCTAGCATTTTAAAGATCGGGCAAGTGGGAGACATCTTATTGCTGAAACTGTTCAAATCGTACAACAGATCCAAGAAGAAAGTATTGTCTGAGCAAAGCTTGACATGTCTTCTTCCTCTGTGCCACAGGACTCCATTGTTTGTCCAATCCCACACACACACACACCGTTCCAGATGCCATAAACATTTACCAGAGGAATGAATGTGTAATAATCCACAGCTGAAAATAGTTCCCAAACAAACGCTCGCCGCAGCCCTCGCTTTTCAGAGGGAATGAATGGGTGTGAAAGCGCTGAGAGGCAAACAAACACGTTGTTGACTTTGGTCTTTTCGTGGAATTGGTTGACAGTGGCACAAAGACTTTAGCTTTACACTTCAAAAGAGCATTTGTGGTTTCAAGTGAGTGTAGGAGGCTGCGTGAAAACACAAAGACAAGACGTTAATGGAGGAGTGAAACAGTTTAAAACTCTTGACAAGAAGCCACAATGTCAGGGACTGTATGTAATGATGTGAACTCTCCGTGCTGCAGGTACGCATACAGGGACCCGGTGCTGACCGACTCCTACGCCGTCCCAGCGCTGTGCAGCGTCTACCTGACGTTCGCCGGTGGCGTCCTGGTCATGCTGCTGTACTACGGCTTCCTGCACCCCGCCACCGCCCACCTCCAGCCGAGCCCCGCCTCATCCTGCTGCGCCCAGCTCCTCTGGGGGCTCCCTCTGCCCCCGTCGGCCCCGCCCACCGCCCCGCCCACCCCGGCCCACATGACCAAGTCGCAGACGGAAGAGGATGTGGCCGAGACGTGTCTTCCCGTCTTCCAGGTGAGGTCTGCGCCCCCCACCTCCAAGCCCGAGGGGCCGCTTATAAAGATCGACATGCCCAGGAAGCGCTACCCGGCATGGGACGCCCACTACGTAGACAGGCGCCTGCGGAGGACTATAAACATCCTGCAGTATATAACGCCAGCTGCAGTGGGCATACGCTACCGTGACGGACCCCTGCTGTATGAACTGTTGCAGTATGAGTCCTCACTCTGACACACACACACACACATACACACACACACACACACACCTGTACACGTAAGCACATTCGCACCATAACAACACATGTATGTACACATGGATGTTACATGACTTAGATTTATAGACATGTTCACCGGCACAGTCACACTGGATAGAAGCACACACACACTAAAGCAATCGTCCACACGTTTACCCGCGCACACGCAATCCCTCACACATTTCTGGCGGGCGCTCATGACCCGCGAGTCCCGTGGCCATGACTCAACAAGCTGCTTCGGCGCGAGTCCATCTCCTTCCCTCTTAATTCTTCTGTGTCCCTATCCGACTCCTCTAATTGCGCTTCACTCGGTCTCATTTCTTTCATTTCACACGTGCGCGTTCCGCTGTGGAGAAAAATACACCCCCCTCCCCCCGAAAAAATTAAAAAAACGGGACGCAAGAGTCCTTCACCACGCCGCGAGGTTATGTATGTTGTGTTCGTCCCACGTTCACGGGTCTCAGTAGAATAAAAAGATGTGACGCAAAGGAAGAACAAACGTCACTTTTAATCGTCGTTCAGTCTCGTGAAAAGGTAGTGTATATATTTTGTATGTACAGAGAGGGTGTTTTTTTAAACGTGCCGTCACATTGATGTTGGACAAACCTCTTGGACACATTCGATTTTTGGGACCTGGCCGACAAGGTTAGCAGAGAGAGTGGCAGGGGCATGATGGGAAACGACGGCGATAGAGCAAGTATTCACACAAATTAACAATTTCATACAAAAAATTTTGCCTCTTAAACAGCCCAAATTTTTCTGAATTCCGTTTATTGGTTTTCTTGCCGGTGTTAAAACAGACTACTCTCATGCTTGTACACCAAATATGGCAGAAGTGATTAGCTTAGCTTAGCATTAAAGCTGAAAGCAGGTGGAAAGAGCTAGCTATGTTAGCTTTGTTAGCTTGGACACCTATAAAACCAGTACAGTTTGATCCTGTCACTATTTCTTAGCCCAGCCATTAAAATAATAGCATTAACTCGCTACAAGTTAAGCTAGCTGAGCTAGCTAGGCTAACTCCGTTCCGCTTTTGGTCTGCGCACCCTTCTATGCTCACGGCATCTCGGCTGTAGTTACATACTTTAAAAAAAAATAATAAACTGCCAATGAGTTGCGTAGCCCATGTTAAGTGACAATTAGTGGCTTTAGCTTGGAGGAAAATCTGAATTTGGCACCAAAAATAGCGACAACAGCTACACGTAGCTAGCTAGCTGGTCATTTTGACGAGATATTAACCGAGACGGTTATAAATTTAATGAATTATCAGCCCATATATTAAAAAAAATTAATTATTATTAGATCTCTTTACTGTAACTGAAGTCTCTCAAAACATCTTGCACGCTACAATGCTAGCACTGAGCTAGTTACGGCATTGGAAACACTAAATGCTTGGCGGTCAAACGGTTTAGGAAGCTAATGAGCAGTTATCATAATGTAGGAATTAGAAAGACAAAACAAAAACATGATGGATGGGATTCTAATGTGAAATTTATATGAAAAAAAAACTTAACTAGAAGAAAATGACTGAAAAAAAAAACAGATTTAGAAATAAAGAGATGAAACACAGCAACACCATCAACTACCATGTCAGTGGAAGACGTCTTGGTGCCAGCTGATGATTTAAGTATTACTAATATGTGGTTTTATCTTAAATATTATCATAATATCATAGTTGTGTGTGCCGTCAGGGGGTCCAACGCCTCTCCATAACTTCCTGTTGGGCTCGTAGGGGTTAAACTAGGGATCGCCAAATTTGCATCAGAGAGAGACTAATTATTTTTGATCCGTGTCTACTACATTCTCGTGTGTGATGTCTTAGTCATGTCACGCTAACAGGGTGCTGCCACTGAAGCCGATATAAAAACCTGTTTTGGACTTCAGTCGTCACAACCCCCTCCCGATGACTCGTCTACTCCTGTATCGCCTCCAATATCGACTCCTCCGAAGCCACCCACGGCTGAGCTGTGATGTGTGGCTCATTATTTATTTTTTTTTTTATTTGGTTTGTTTATCCCCGTAATCCAAGCTGTTACATTGGCAGGGGACAACAAATGAGCTGAGATATCAGTCATCGGCCCGTCGACGGGAAGGCTCCCGAAGGGGGATGGGGCTGCCGTTTGCTCAGCGGGGTGGCGAGTAAAACGCTAAACGATTGGAAAGTGTTTATCTGCCGTCCACAGCTTTTCCGTCCGTCAGTCCCATGTCAGTGATAGAGGAGCCATTTGGGATGGTGCCGTTTGGAAAAGATGATCCCAACACATGCTTCTTGTTCTTTCTGCTGTCCAAGAGGATCGAGCAGGGGAAAGTGAAAGAGCTTAAGAGCACATAAAAAGAGTTAAACGAAGGGGTACTTTAACATATTTTAGAGTTTTGGTCTCTTTTTTTGGTCCAAATTGTGTTTGTGAGGGTTTAGCAGCCACCGGTTTTCATTAATCAAGCAAAATTTCAACATTTCTAGCCTCTTGTGTGAGGATCTGCTGATTTTGAATGATCGGAAAGACGTAACCCTACGTCCAAAACCTTTTTTTTCCCATCTAAATAGTTTTTAGAGGCTAAAACGATTTTAAAAAGAGCAGAAACATCCTTCCTATCCTGTTAATCTTCTCACGACCCTCGGATTAATCAATCAAGCCGTTCGTGGGTGTCCCAGACCTTTGCCCCAGACACAGTATGGGCAAGTAAAATAAAAAAAAAAGGAGACCAACACCAAAAATGCTTAAAGTATCCCTTTAAGCGTCAACAGTGAGGCAGTGAGCTTACATTACTTTTCTGTGGTGCTAGCTGATTAACACAAAAAAAAAGACAAATCAGTTCATTTGCTGCAAACTGGCAAATAGATTCAATAGGTGCGACGGAAGCAGCTGCATCTGCGTTCATATGGTGCAACCTTCAAGCTACAGAGTCAATTGGCTGCTAATCCCACTTCATATGGTGCAAATATGAAACACACATGTACTTATGGTGCAATAAGGGCAGATTGTCTCTTTGAATTCTATGGTGCAACTTGAGTACTGCCTTCAGTTATCGGCCAAGGCTGTGCCAAAGGCTCCGTCCAAATGGACAACTGCTCTTCCTGTCCTGCAGAAGCTATGCAAGTCTCCGACGCAGGGAGATGTGCTTAGTGTACACACACACACACACACATATACACTCAAACACAAATACACACACAGGGTTTTTTCCTCCAGCAGCAGGGAGATATGCTTAGTACGCGACACACAAAGTATGAGGATGTATCCCTACCTCACCACTCCCGACACACAAACACACACTTACTCACACACCAGTGTCCAATAATCCCTGACCCCTTTATAATTTGGGAACAATATTCATATGGTGCTATTGAGTCAAGCCGTATGGTTTTTGTATAGTTGTGGTGACCGTGGAGAATTTAGCCAAATATGTTTAGAAAGATTGTTTAGTGTTAATTCTAGGTTTCCTCGCGCGGAGAGTGTACATAAAAACAGCAACACCTTCTGTCTCTGTGAATCTGAGCGACACATAAACGCGACAATGCCTTATACGCTCAGATGAGGCGGAGGTGTATTTCTTTTTTTTCCCCCCATAGGAGGTTGGTGCTACGTTTTTGGTACACTCTGCTCTGGACATGCGTCGTACATTAAGCATGGGTCCAGTGCACAGAAGTCAGGAAAAGGAAAACACCACACTGTGTTAGCACGTCGTCCTAAAAACTGAATATGTGCCATGTAGAGACCACAGTCAGGCATTCTCCTTGTCCGTTTCACAGATCGTGCTTGTGAATTTCTTTGCATGAATGTTCTAGATTCGAGGGCACAGGTAAATGGTCACTGCAGAGACTTAAATGTTTGAAGAGTCACAGTGCTGTTGTTGTTGTTGTTGTTAGAAGGAGATTCATTTTGAGCTCCTGAGCAGCTGTTATAGCTCGCTTTCCTCCCCCCCCCCCCCCCCCCGGCGCTGACCTCTGATCTTTTTGACCCGCGCACCTAGAGCTCCAGCCAATCAGAGATCAGGTTTAACGCAGCCAAATCAGGTCGGACAACACCAAATAGTACAGCTCCTTATTTATAGTGTGCACGTGCGGCGTTCAGACTCGACTTACGCCTTTCAAATCAAAGTGCAGGTGTCATACCTCAATCTTGCATCAACGACAAGTCAAAAATTCATCCACTCTGGGTCTAAAGTTGAGTCTGCTTGCCGCAATATGAAAAGTTTTCCAGTGAAAACCAGAGCCTTAACCAGGCCCACTCTGTAGGAAATAATAAAGAAAAAAAAACAATCCAGTCAGTGTTATGTTGTATGGCTACACATCCACAGCTATGCAAGGTTACAGACGAGAAGGTTCTGGGCTTGGATAACCTTTACAGAACAATACCACATCACTGTTCTCATGTATTGCTTGTTTCAGCATTATCTTTGCCTCTTTTTTTTTGTGAGAAGAGGTGGGGAGAAAAAAAAAAGTGTTAACGTGCAGCAATGCAAACCTGTTGTTCCATTTGTTTACATTTTAAAAATCTTTGTGTAATTTGGTCAAGTTCAAGGAGTTGTTTTACACTTTTCTTCTATTAAGATTGTCTTTTGATGAGTTGTAATTGGGAGTCGGGAGGGGGAGAACTGTTATGTACCTTTGCCTTGGTGATAACTGGGATGAATGCCGCCTCCCGAATGAAGAATGTGTATCTTATTGTGAAGATTAAATCCTTTTTTTTTTTTGGTTTCCTTTGGATAAACACACAAATGTTCCACTATCAGGGTCTGCAAAGCATATGAGGCCTGTGTTAAGGCTGTGTGTGTGTGTGTGTGTGAAAGATGTGATGTGTGTGTGTTTGCGAGTGCAAGCTAACGTATGTGTCACTAATGCTTCATATGCTTTTTCTTTTCTTGTAGCCAAAGTTTTACTTGCTTGGTCCAGAGCTGTGAAATTATCATCACTCATCGTGGTTTTAAAGAACCAAGAGGCCAGACGCTAAACTGTTTCTGATCTCAGAGCAGTTTCTACCAGATCCGAGTCCAACCGCGACTGAAATCGTTTTCTTGATTTGGAGCTGGAGGTTGTGTCAGCACAAATACGCAATCAGAGAAAAAAACGGTGGAAACGTTTTCAGTGGTTGGACTCGGGTTTGGATACTACAAGCACAGGGCAGGGTCAAACTAAACCTTAACTTGGATGTATCTATAAGACAGCTTTTATTTTGTCAGGGTCATGCTTTTCTACTGTGTTTGAAAAAAAAAAGAAACTAAAAAAAGTAGCTCTAGAGAGTTTTGATGTGCAGAAGTACCTTTCATTTTCTCGTGGTTGGCATTTTGATTGTAAATACCTTTTTTTATTATTGTTTTATTTTGGCAATCCTCCTCAGTTTGATCTATGTTCCATGGGTTTGCTTAGATGGCTCTTTCAAATGTACTGATAGTAAATGTTCTTTATAAATATCCAGAATGTAAGACGAGAGAAGAAAAATACAGCTCGACTGGAAACTGTGTTTTTTTTGTTTTTGTTTTTTGTAGGAATCTGTGCCATCGTGTTGTCTTGAGTATAAGCACACTGATATTAGTAGATCTGTAGGCGGGTGAAGTTTCTGGAGGTGATTTGCCAGACAGTCACAGTTGTGCTTTGGTTCAGTTTTGTTTTTTGTACAAAATTATATTGTACATAATTTAGATATAGTCTCTCCTGCTAAAAACTAGATATTGTCTTTTATTTTCTCTGCAGAGAAACTCCTGATCCACAGGGAATGGTTAGAAAAAATCAAAACCGATTATATAGTATTATTTATCTTACAGACATGTCCTTATGGTTTAGTATTTAACGTCAGTTAGCATAAAAGCTGGAAGCAAAGGAAACAGCTAATAGGCTAGTTAGCTAGAATAGCTAACTAGCCTATTAGCTGGATTCAGTTAGATTGTATAATAACAAAATATAATCTTCATTTCTCCGCAAAATGCAATGACTACAGAAGCAAATATTTTACACTAAATTTCATTTATTTACAGAGAAATGCTACTTTTTAATCCCAGTGATTTATTTGGCTTCACAGCATAGCTAATTAGCTCGCTAGCTAGCTCTGCTAACGGAACCTCCTACCGAAGTAATGATTAGCAAAACGAATCTATTTATTATTATTATTTTACATGTATTCATTTATTCAACACAAATGTCACTTTCAAACCCGTACGGTTTGTGTAAAAGCACTTATTCCCACCTGTAAAGTATTTAGCTGCAATTAGCATAAAAAAGGAGGAAGCTAAGGGAAACGGCTAAATAGCACGCAGTAGCTAGCTCTGAATAGATGGAAACCAATAAACTACCATTTCTTTAAGTTCATTTTATTTTTTATTTTTGTGTAGATAAAAAAAAGAAACACAAATAATAAAATAAATAGTTTAGTTAAAATATAGACGTGCTGGTGGGTTTTATGTAACACATCCAACAGGCCAGCTGTCTACCCTGCTTCCTGTGTCTTTATGCTAACTTAATCCAGCTGCTGACTTTAGCTTGAAAGTTAACATGCATATATGATAATGGTATGTGTCTTTGCTCTCTCAGCAAAAAAAAGTAATAATTATATTTTCCAAAATATCAAAAATGTTTGATTTAGTTCACCAAAACGGTTTCCAACCAGTGTTAGCTTAGCATAACGACTGTCTGGCTAACATCTCCTACCTTCCCTGTAGAAGTGATGGCTGCCGTCGTCAACCATGTTCCAACCACTCCTGCTCATAAAAAAGAAATCAACAACACCTATTCAGGAATCTTTTGCTCTTTCTTTTTGTGGGAGGGGGTTCCCTGATTCACACCAAATATCTCTGACCAACCACAAACAAGACGGACGGGAGACAAATGAGAAGACACATGATGTATCTCTGGTTTGTCTGTGTATTCTGTGTTTAGTAAACTGGGGAAGAGTTGAATGATATTTTCAATGGCTCCAGCAGGCCAGCATTAGGAAATGTGTTATTTTTGTTACAATACCTCCTGAAAACAAAGTCTATTTATCTGTAAAGAGACAAGAGATTTACAATAACAAAAGATGACTACATAGAACTTATGACAGATTTTAAATGAAAACAGATATAAATGAAAACATGTATAGTTCATTTGGTTTTGAAACACAATACAGAAATGTATATGCGTCAGTACTGAGTTTGATTTTATATATTTACCATTTTATTACATTGTAATGTTGTGACTGCGATGGAGATAAAAAAAAAACATATAAAGGAATATAAATTAATTTTTCCAAACGTGTGTCGCTCTTACTTTCCGCTGACATTTGATTGTGAAGGGTTTTTAATCACAACAGGAAGAAAAAGGATTTTCAGTCAACTTTATTCACTTATTTAGATCTCATTTAAACAAACCTCTCTTCACAGGCCAGGCACTACAATTTGCATAGTAACAAAATTATTTTTAACACCTCTAAAAACATTGAGGCCTTTTAAATAATTTAAAACACACATAAATATGAAGACAGTGAGCCCATGTTGAGATGGAGGCTTCTATATTGTATTTTACATCATATCACTGGCCTAAATTTGACTCATGGCAAAGAGATATACAGAAATGCATGACGGTGCAAATGAAGAAACATTTTTTTTGTCCTGTCCTAAAATGTTCATCTTCCCCGGTGACCTGAAGCAACTGTGGTTAAGTTTATTTCACATACTCATTTGTTGAGAATGGATTTTTCCTCTTGTTTCAGCAGCCATGGGTATACTTATACACACACGAATAAATGCATGAACATCTACATACACAGCTGTAATAAGCATGCAAGCAAGCAGTACTGCATCTTAGGGTAAGGCTTGGTAACGTGTCAACAAATCCCACGAAAAGACCAAAAACTAGCAATGTACTATAGTATTTTACATTATCGTACATAGTTTAATTAAAAAAACAACAACTCTAATTTCCTAAAAACAGCTGGGCACTTTTTTTGTAGCAAATGTTACTCAAACAAGAGGAATAAAGCTGGGGAATTTATGTCCATTTGGTGCATATTTAGCAGCAGGACGGAGTGTGTGGACGAGCTGAAGTCAACTCAAAATCTCAAAGAATACACCATGAGCTACTTTTGTTTTTGGCCTGTGAATTTTGTTCAAAATGTGAAGTATTAACTATTTAATTTGAATTTGCGTGAACCAGACTTCTAGCTAGTTTTTTTTTGTGGGGTTCCCCAGGGTTCTGTACTCGGCCCCCTTTCTCTAATGTGTCACCATCCAATCAGTGCGTTGTGCAATGCATAGACATAACAGGTATTCATTCAGATTTACCAGTGATTGACTCAAGTACCGCTAAGACACCCACCATGAGGCCAATCACCAGTGGGCAGTGCATATTTAATAGCAGGACGGTGTATGTGGACTTGAGCCAAAGTGCGACAACGTGTCTCCCTGATGTGCTGTATTTCTGAACATCAATGGACGTCTACGGCGCAGAAGCAGAAGACATCGTGTTCTTGTTTTAGGACACATTCAAAGTTGGCCTTTTCATTGGATTTGTCTTTCATAATAACAGCAGAGTTAGACACTCAAGGTTTTGACACCTGCGAGCAGCCATTTGACCAAGGACACCACACTTGTGGATAAGCAGCAGATAAATCTGAAGAGCTGCCTCCTAGATAATTATTCAAGTTTCAACCCACTACCTGAATTTGACCGTGTACTATTGTTAAACTCTTGGTGACCCAGTGTTTAGCTATCCCATCTTTATTTTTTTGTGTGATACAAATCCCTTTTTAACTTTTATTGTGGCGATTATCTCTTTGGAGTGTTTGTTGTGCATTTTAGTAACAGTCTTTGGTATCATTCAAACAGAAGCATGGATGGATACCTGACACACCAGCAGTTGAAATGGAAATATGAATAGAAAGCTCCCTCTTTGAAACAAGAGCACACCTTGGTGAGCCTTTAGTAGTAAATTATTTGCAGTTTAGTCAGTTTAAAGGACGGAAATTAAAAGAAGGAAATTAAAATATACGGGGAAATTGAAGTATTACTCAGAGGACTGCAGGATCAGATAACAGGAAACAAAAAGGAGAAGAACGACAAGAATAATGACAATCAAAACCAGCCTACGTGCTCCAAACTCTCTGATAAACACAGGATATCAGCAACACTCTGAATAAATCTTACATAAACTACTGGCGCCCTCTGCTGACAAAAAAAAAAGTACAGTGACAAAAATAATCCACTCAAAAAAAAAAAAAAATACAAAACACAATTCATAAAGAAAAATCAAAGTAATCTCTGAAATCAGTAACTTAAACATTTTCTTGGCCTAAAATAATCTTATTGTCCTCCGACCAATCATGTTTCCTCAAAACAAGCAATACACCAATGCCGTCTCGTCACATGTTCAAGTCCAAGGATTTTCAACAACAGTAACATTACGGAGACTCAATAACAGCTATGGTGTCCACCACTACCTGTAGCTGCTTTTACACCAGTGCACAACTCCACAGTCGGTGTACCCACCTGTCTTTCTACTGGATGTGTAGACACAGACGTGACGGAGGGAAGCAAGGACAGTAAAGTGCAACATGTCAAGTACCTATTGGAGCACGAACAGGTGACACAAATGGCTCAGACCGGTTTCACTCCAATAAGGGGTCGTCGTCGTCGTCGTCGTCGTAGTCAACCTGCAGCCTCCGGAAGGGCCGGGGCCCTGAGTTGCGGCGGACCGTCAGGAACCTGAATAGAACTGAGGGGGAAAGAGTCTTGTCAGGTCCAAAACAGATATAAGAAAAGAGCCACACAGAGAACTAATCACGCATATTATTAAAAGTAATAAATAAACATTTGAAGGACGTTCATGATCAAATAAGTACAGATCCAAGTGGGAATAATTTAACATTCTTGTGCAAATTGTTGCCTCCAGATCTGCAAATACAAATGTGAGCATCAGTCATATCGGCAGCTAATGAGGAACGAGACATCGAGTTGAAGCATCTCACCCGTCTGGGCAAACATCTGTGAGTGAATGATGATCACGAGAAATCATTAACAAAGCGTAAGACGATGAGTAATCTGGGTTTGTGGGTATATAGAAGTATGCAGTCATTTATTTACTTGGTGAACTGATCTTTGAGCTAACTCTGGTGAAGTCAACAGCCAAACCTGCACAATACAACGAGTAGGAGCTGCCTCCCTCTTCTGAGACTCTTTTTTTGGGTTCCCCAAGGCTCTATCTTTGGTCCCCTTGTTACTTATTAACATGCGACCAATGGGGCATATAAAGCATAGACAAATATCAGTACAATGTCACAATTGTTTGAACTTACCTGTGATTGTTGTGAGCACTAGTAAGACGCCTATAACGAGGCCTACCACCAACGGGACCTCCGAGCAGGACTCGTTAGCCAGCATGCACCGAGCCTGGCTCAGGGTGCCGTTGTTTGTCCGCGGTGGCACCGACAACAGGCGGCACATGAGCGGGTACACGTCCACACTCTGTAAACTGCCCATTTCATAATCCTGACGGAAGTTGGGCCCCGTCGCGGCCAGGAATGGGTGCATGCTGGGTAGGGAGTTGTCGTAGCCATGATCGCCCACTGAGGAGAGAATTAATATGGAGGCTGGTCGGTAACATAAATTGCTCTGAGGGTGTTTGACCCATGATAAATAAAAGAAAATGCAGCCACGTGTCCTCCATCACAATTATCAGTCACAGTATTGACAGAAGAATTGAGACACGTACATCTGGGCAGCTTGGTTCCTCGTTGCACTATGGTCCAGCCCTCGTCGGCGATCAATATGATCGGCTGGATGCGCTCATTGTTCTTGTAGTGAAGACGATTAGGGATGTTGTTCTTCAAATATGCCTTCATGTTTGGGTGGCAGTTTTTTAGCCGAGAGAAGACAGCCTCTTGGTCTGGATAGCAAAGAAAATAAACATTTACAGGAGCAACGCATTAAAAAAAATAAATAACTACACCTACAACTTTCAATCTCCTAATTAAACGCTCAGTGGCGTCAGTCCATTACCTCCGAGTGGGATGAGGGCCGCAACGGGTGTGAGGTCCACCAATGTGTAATTGTCCGGGGGGAGGCAATCGTCCAGCCGTATGAGTTTTTTAGCTGAGCACTGGGCCATGCCGTGGTCGCTGGTTATCATGACGTTGATGCGACCCCAGAGGCCGGTCCGATTCAGCTCCGACATCAGCAGGCCAATGTTGTCGTCAACCTGATTGCACACAAACACACCCATCAATAATTGTCTCCTTCAAGACAAATCTGAAAGAAAACGATTCCTTACAAATTTTGTTCAAATGTGATTAGCCACTGGATCATGTAGAGCTTATAAGGAAGAAAGAAATTCTATATTTATAGTACTAAATGCAAACATGTCAACATCAAGCAAGTCTATAAAAATTGTTGGTGCAACTATAAAACCCATGAATAAAATACATGAACCCCAAACAGTAGCATACAGGTCTGTAATGTGCAATCTGAACTAACCTCCTTTAAAGCTTTTCCCATTTCAACATCGTTTTCAGGGCCAAACATGTGACCTGATCGGTCCGGCTCCTCCCAGTAGAGAGCTGCGAACATCACTCCTTGCTCCTGATTAAATGGTAAGAACAGTACAGAAGGTCAGACAGTGGCTATGAACCCTTCCACGCCATAGTGCCAGTGAGGTTTTATAATAATAAACACAACGCAACCTTTCCGTTTCCTAATATCCAGTTTGTCACGTTGCCGAGTCGTTCCTTAAATGTCACATCAGGGTTGTACGGAAAGAAGTGCGTCGCGGTGTGGTTCCTGATGGTCACGTCCGAGCCGGGCCACATCATGGCCGCCGTCTTGTAGCCGGAGTCCAGCGCCGTGACCCAGAGGGGCTCCGCCTCGTTCCACCACATCGGGTCGCTGTCGTTGCGAACATGGAAGTGCTTGTGGCTGACCGGGTCGTACATGTTACTGGCCAGGATGCCGTGAGACTCTGCGTATAGCCCCGTCACCTGGAGAGGAAAACAATTATTATTCTGTTTTGCTATGCAAATAAACTGGGACAGACAGAATTAATATACAGCCACAATCAAAACAACATTTACGCTCACCAGGCTGTAGTGGTTGGGAAAGGTCTTGGTGATGAAGACGTTGGTGAGCTCCTTCACCAGGACTCCTTTGCTGTACAGCCGCTTCAGGTTGGGCATGGGGAACCTCTGCAGGTAGTCAGCTCGGAAACCGTCGAACGACACCAGCAGGAGAGGAACAGGACCCTGATGAGCCGTGTCGTTCTCTGCGGCCACAGCGCCGACGCCACACAGGAAGCCCAGCAGTATTTTAAGCAACATCCTTAAAGCGTGGAAAAGAAAGGTGGGATAATGGTGAAGAAATCTTCAGTGTGCTTTGAGAGTAGAGCTACAACAGAAGAAGCAAAAAGGCTAAAATTATCCTTTGCTTTCGCTTTGTAGGAAGTGAAACTTGCGGCCGTTATTTCACGCTGTAACCGCAGGCAACATGGAAACTCCAACCGTTCAAAAAAAAAAAAAAAAAACCTAAAGATCTCAAGATCTGAGATATAGATATGAGACAGGATTGTTCTAGAGTTTGTCCAGCAGATTTCCACATGCCGGGGTCAACGCAGACAAAGGCAAGAAGTGAGTTTTAGAGTGGAAGTGGAGCTCAGCAGTGCAGGAACCGATTATAATGGACATTAGGTTCAACAAAAGCTAATTAATTGCCTCTCTGTGATCTGACACAGTGACGGCAACATCCTGCTTCCTTTTGCATCAAATTTCTAGACAAACACATTTGTTGGGGACTACAAAAACACACGAGCAGACAGTTACAACAAGCAAGCAAAACCCACATCACACCCTGACACATCCTGACAAAAAGTCAGCAAAACAACTGCTAAGGAATACTTCCTCTTCACTTTCTACCATAAAACATTTTTTATTATTTTTTTTTTATCATTTACTTGAGGCAATTAAAATCTGTAAAATCTGACTGGTATACAGGTTGTGGGAATATTTCACCGTGTGGTTAAATTCACTCCAATTCAATGCTTTCCCCTTTCCCCTATTTTATGTGACGCACATGTCAGAAACGTACACAAAAGTGCAAAAGTGAGCCTACTTCTTTTCTATTTTACATTTAAAATATTTCAGCCTTTAGACATATATTTATACTTCACACACACACACCTGTTTTGGAGATAGTGAGATAACGACGCCACCAACTTCCAGCTTAAGCAACTGTCAACACACAGCTCTAAGAAATAACCACAACCAGGAAGTCGCGGTTCTTAAAGAAACATTTCCAAAAAAATAAATGAAATAATAACTAAACTAATAATTACATAAATAAACACTTGCGAATACGCCTATTAGTCAAACGAGAAATAATTCGCAAATAGTCAAATTAGCAAAAAACGCATTATTTTATTTTCACTTTCAACAGAGGAGCTGGTTAGCGGTCTGTATATAGCGCATGTTAGCTTGCTAATGTCACAGCGTTTCGCGTAAAGCTAGCAGCCGTGCTGATTTGAATAATCGTGTTACCTGTTACAGAGCTCGCAGGTAAGCGTCCCCCCCAGACAAGACGGTTCAATAACTTTAGTATCGCAGCGACATCATCGGCTCACTTCCACGGAATACACAATTTCTAGGACGCTGTCAAGTTAGCGAATGCTATTTTTATTCAGTTCCGGTAGGGAATTTCAAAATAAATTCGTCCTTGAAACACCACACAATATTTAAACAAAATAATTGTATTTTTGTCGTGTTTTCTTTCGTTTTCTATTTTAACACCAATTTAATTTGCTACCTACGATTAATAAAACCCCGCATTTTCTACAAATTATTTTATTTAAGGTTTATTTAAAACGGGGGTGCTTTTATTTTGATATAAAGGCCGTCTACCGTTGCTTTTGTTGCCTTAAATTGACGTAACCCCCCGCCATGACAGAATTGACGGTTCCAACAGCCAATCAGCTTTCAGATAAATAAACGGAGGGGGCAAGTGTGAGTGACTGGCTTGTTTTCATCATAGTGTGTGTGCAAAATATTATTTGGTGCCCATTTGTTAAAAATTAGAAGATATCTGAATGCCAGTTTAAATCATAATAACCTATAGCTTTCAGTAAAAGCTTTAAAATAACCTTATTACAAAACATTGTGGTAAATCAGAGGTGCATGACCATCTCCAACACAATGCCTCTTTAACATTACTTTGCAGAATGCTGTTGCAATTTTGTTCGGCATCCAAGTTACGCAGTTCCGAACACAGTCTTGTGAGCAGATGTTGTTCGTATCCCTTCTCCATAGCACAAATCCAAAATCAGGAAATGAAACAGTGACGTGAAGATAGAAACCAAGTCTATTCTTTTTTTTTTTTTTTTGTCAGTACACACTTAGAAACTTGACAATGACAGTCGTAATAGATAGATAGATAGATAGCAGTCATCTCTGACCATAGTCCAGTTGTTTCCTCACAGGGAGGCGTTGTAGAGTCTTATGGCCTGAGGAACATCTATGCAGGACCGCTGCTTTTAAGGCACAATAAAGTTATATAATAGCTGAGGAGATAGCGGCCCTCCACGTAGCAATAACATGCAGCATATTTCAGCTGTATTCTCCTTTATCAATCATCGTTGTCTTTCCTTGGCATCGCCAATCAGCCATCCCCGACCAAAGTCCTGTCCCTGTGCTTTTTGATAAGACATGCACCGTTTGCAACACATTCACTCCGGCGTACACCTTGACAGGCTCCACCGGCTCAGGACGACCTCTGTTCGATGTCTTCGCCCAGGATGGATCGCTCTGGGCAGCCCGTTTACGAGAGCGTAAACTCCATATACGAGAACGAGGGGTCAGGTTCATATGACGTGATCATGGAGAGGACGTACGAAGAGGTTAACCATGGGAGTTCAGAGCATGGGAACACGGAATCGGACAGCAGGAGAGTAGGGAGCCCCCCTCCTCTACCCGCGCATCACCCTTCCACAATGGAGAGGAGAGGCAGTGCATCCTCATCCTCGTCCTCATCCTCCTCCTCATCTTCCTCTAATGCTGAAGAGAAAGAAGAAGAGGAAGAGAAAGAGAAAGAAGAAGAAAGGAAAAAAGAAGAGAGCGAGAGCGAGAGCGAAAAAGAAGAGAGCGAGAGCAAAAAATCAGAAGAGAGTGAGAGCGAAAAAGAAGAAGAGAGCGAGAGCGAGAGCGAAAAAGAAGTAGAGAGCGAGAGCGAGAGCGAAAAAGAAGAGAAGATAGAGGTGGAGACCAGCAAAGACCTGACCTGGGGGAGGGAGTCCCCTCAGATGGTGGTAGACTCATCACGCCGATCCTCAGCTTCATCCTCATCCTCATCATCCTCTGAGAAGGAAGAACCTGGGGTTCTGCCTAAAGAAAATACACATCAGGTTACTCTTTTTGTAAAGGTGAGGAAGAAATACTCAAACCGGCGAACTAATCCATTCATTGATTCATAACAGCTGTGTATGGACAAGAGTACAAGGTCAGTGGGTGTTGCCCCGTTGTTTGGGCCCTTTATGTAACTCAGTGTGTTGTTCACATGCACTTCTATTTATAGGCCATCGTGTTCAGTCATTCCTATGTATGTGTGCTTTGGACGGGGTTACTCCGGTTCTAAATATAAGTTAAGTTGCACTGACAAGAATGTTCTGAGTCAGTGCTGGGGTAGATGGCGAGGGCTCCTATCACATGTGTTTGAGTTGAGTTTCATGTATCACACCCACACCCAAACTCACACGGCAACAGAAATTATTTATTACGTAATCTGCACAATCCACACTAAAGTCCAGTTGCAGTAGAGCATACGGGGATCATAAATCGTACACTTTGAAACTACAACGGCATAATATAACTTTCATAAGGCAGTGCTGAAATAACGAGACCAAAGTCTACGGCCGGCCCCACCAGAGAGTGGAATTCTCTTTCAACCTTTTATTTAGTTTACACTGAAGTGTATGATTAAGTTTTCCAGGTTTTGACGGGATGTTACCACTGTAAGCGCACCGAAACAGCAAGAACAGAGGGAACTAAGATATTTGCTGAGTACGGTGAATTTTTATGTCGATGATAGCAAATTTTGGGAAGAGAAAGGAAAGGGAAGGGTATGACCAGTGGAAGTTTGACTGGAAGGAACCAAAATGGTGTCAAGTTGAACCAAAATGAAGTGCCCAAAACCGCAGTTCTTCAAACGGAAACTTGGGGCTTTCAACAAAAGCGAGTCAATCCAAGAACCAGAAAAGGGATTTGATCGCTTTAGCTAATTTCCACATTCATGACAACTATACATTGCTTTCCTTTTTGTGTAACTCACTTGTTTAAATAGCATCAACGCTATCCTACAGCTATCCACATTAAAGTCACTCAATTTTTTGAACTGGCAAAGAAAGGGAGGAGTCGGGCATGGCCAAGATGGCGACACCCAAGAGCCACCACGCTGAGCTTCAAAAGTGCCCTCTATGATTGACGACACACAGGATTCATCCACATTTATATCATGTCAGTGTTTGACACCCAGCAGTTTGTAATTGCCACTAAGAGATAATCCACCAATCCTAAAAGATGGCAGTTCTTATGGTCGAACACTTGGTTGTCTTTTCAGCTATAGCCCCTAGCTAGTGAGGAGGGCGGCTCCATTGGAAGGTTCACCTACTTATCTTTCAGAAAATGCCTACAAGGTGTCAGGAAACTCCAGAATCTATTTTTCAGCTACTTATTAACATTAGCAACAGCACACTTGGCAAAGTCGAGCATCTCATGAATGATTTATTAACATTTATGAGTTGGACACCTTACTCGTAATATAGCTTGCTTGAATAGAGAGGAACCAGCTTCCTGATGAAATGGAGAGCAACTAAAAAGTCAAGCTTGCTCTTAGTAAAAAGTTACTTTAGTCTGATATTTATTAGCGGCCCGATAAAAACATCGAAATTTGCTCGTCATGAAGATATAAATCTTTACAAATAAGTCAAAAATAAATAGTTTATCAAACCTTACTGCACTACAGGGAACATATATTTTGGTGGCAAGTTCGTACCAAATGCCACGTGGGATGCAGACTGCATGCGACCCATGGGTGCTGATGAGCCCGAGAAGGTGACAATGACTCTCAATGATTCAAAGTCACACGATTTGTTGTCAGTCAGAGCTGTAAGAGGTGGGAGGGGCACCCTTGGGAGAACTGCTCTGCCCATTCCCTCCTCGCTTACACTCGTGCTCCCACTTGACACCCTTGCCCCCTCCCCACCAAAAAGGGGGTTATTTTTTCCCGTCACTGTCACGCCCCACCACAGAGACCTCGGGTACATATTGAACCCCTCACACACACACACACACTCTCTCTCTCCCTCTCTCTCTTTTTGTCACACTTGCTGGCGTTCGTCCTCAGCTGACACTGTGACAGAGCTGCTATGGGACCGAGCTGACTTCACTAAATGGACCTGGAGTAGAATCTGCTGAAAACTGAGACACAAACACACACCAACTAACACATCTACACTGTGGAAACAAAACACACAAGCAAAGTTTTTTCCTGACCATGACGGATACTGCAGCAGAGGAGGACAAGGACCCTGATATTGAACTATTTGTTAAGGTGGGGCTTACAGTGTGTGCATTTTGGCGTGTGTACACTTCTAAATTTGCTAATCCTTCTCTGCATTCATCCCATAACAGTTGCTATTTATGTGTATGACTGACACATACAATTAAAATGTCCCGTTTATAATCAGCCGTGTGTGTTTTTGGGGGGTGGCTCCTTTAAGCGTGTGCATGCCATGTTGTTGTTGTTGCACGCTGATTTTCCATGTGTTAACCTGACACCCACGTGCGTAGACAATCTCTCTCTTTCTCTCACCCACTGAATTATTACTGTGATCCTTTCAGTATTGAGACCAGCAGCTTTGAATAGGCTAAGGTTATGATACAGTATGTGTTGGTATGTGCATGTACATTAGTTGTACCTGTGTATATTGATGTGTGGTTTATTAGTGTCTATGTTTGCTGACCAAACATGTTTAAAGGACCCCTTGTGTGGTCCTTTAATAAATGTAACAAGTGAAATAGGTTGAATTTTAGCTCTTATGGTGTAGCGGTCAAATGGTCTAAATAGAAAATGTGTTTTTTACTCTATTTTGCAGAGACTTTATTGGAAAATGTACACTGCTGCCTTCAATGTATGCTAAATATGAAATCTCGCACTGTTTAGCTTAGCATAAAGAGAGAAAAAAGGGGAAACTAGCTCGCAATGGAAGTTAGCCCTATCCAGTCCAAAAATTTAAATAGCCAGACCAATGCCACTAAAGCATTATTAATTTGTAAAAATTCAACCAGCAGCTGATTAGCTTAGCATACAGACTGGACGCAACACGAAACTATCTAGACACGGAAGCAAACCAGGGGAGGGTGGGGCTATCCCAGCTCTGTCCAGAGTTATAAAAAACAATAAATTCACACCCAATTCATTTGTAAAATTTCAATTTAAAACAGCTGGTTAGCTTAGCAAAAATATTGAAAACAGCAGTAGACTGGCTAGCTTTTTGACATTAAAATTTAACTATAGGCTAAGCTAACTGGCTTCTTGCTACAGCTTTAGCTCCTGTTACACTGCTGAAGTAATATTGACCGCTTTGCTATTGGCTGACCTATTGTATTGGCATAAATTAACAGCACTGGCTGCATGGAAATAGGAGAATCTTACATCTGAATTGCACGGTTTACTCAATAGTCAGCTGTCATTTTCTAGAAAACTAATCAAGACATGCAAAATCTACACAATGGTTGTTTATGATGATTTGTTTTAGGTATTTACTGGCAAAGAAAGGTAGATAGAACATGTTTTGGGTGAGAGTTGACAAACAGTGGAGTATAATTTTTATATTTGATACAGCAGACACTATATGTACAAGACCAAGAGGTCCAAATAGGCAGTGAGGCGGCTAATGGAAGCAGCGTGGATTATTCATGTTGGACTCGGTGTCTCGTTACAGTATACTGTTGCAAGCGAGTCGAGCACACACACACATTCAGTGTGTACATTGTGTATGTGTGTGTGAATCAGTGTATACAGCTGTGTGTGCCTGTCACTATGTTAATGAGTTTGACATGTTTGCTGTACAAATATGCACACACGCAGCTCGACGCTATATTCTTATTCTTCGGTATTAGTGTCTCACCATGTTTACGTTGTGTGTGTTTGCAGGCTGGGAGTGATGGGGAGAGCATTGGAAACTGTCCATTCTCTCAGCGCCTCTTCATGATCCTGTGGCTTAAAGGAGTAGTTTTCAATGTCACCACTGTTGACCTCAAGAGGTAATTCAGTAATCATCACATAATAATTAAAGCTCTAAAGTTAGTTTCTGCCGTCAATTGTGCCTCAGAATTATAGTTTATGCAGAATTAAAGCAGTCAGTTTTCAGTAGACCTAATGTGACCTAATGAGATGTCCACATGTGGAACTGGGATTTTAGACACATTAGTGGCCTGGCTGTAATAATGTTGTTCCTCCAGTCGGTGCACATTTATTGCACTTTGAACAGCAAATTTTCACCTACTGTCAGCAGATCACAATTTCCACTTGCTCAATCCACCTTTGATACTAGACACTAAATTTCCATCAGGCTGTACTATACGTAGAGAACTAGCACAAGCTGAAATACTAACTGCTGCATGATTTGTGCCTTGCATAACATCTAGATTAAATTTCATATAAAAGATAATAAACAAAGTTGTAAAACGATTTAATCCAATTAGGAAACCTGCCGATCTTCACAACTTGGCGCCAGGGACCCACCCGCCCTTCCTCACCTTCCAAGGGGAGGTTCTCACTGATGTCAACAAAATCGAGGAGTACCTGGAGGCGACGCTGGCTCCGCCAAAGTAGGCCTCAGACACACGCACACAGGGGAATAGTAAATAGGGCAACAAACATCCTGACACCATGTAAACTCCCTGTTCCTCAGGTATCCCAGACTTGCAGCAAGGAACCGTGAATCCAACACAGCGGGAAATGACATATTTGCCAGGTTCTCAGCTTATGTGAAAAACACAAGACCAGACAAAAATCAAGGTGAGAGTGCTGTATCCAAACTTGAGCAGAATTATTCAAATCTGAACAGAAACGCTGGAAACATCTGGAAATTTAACCTGTGTGTTTCTGTAAAGATCAAGTCTGTTTTATTTATTTTAAGGAGCCAGCAGCTGGTTAGCTTAGCATAAAGACGGGACATTTCAGAAACAGGTTTAGTTTAGTTTATTTTGTTTATTTCTTACAGAGACCATGTACAAAATGAATTAATCACTTAAAAGGGAGTAATATTGTATTCATTTATATACTTATGTATAAAGTTAAAATATTTGTACTGCTAAAGTAATTTTTTTTGCCGTTTCTTGCACTTTGGCACAGAAACGAGCAGTTCACTGAATCTGGCCCTCCTCGGTCTAAAGGTTAAAAAACACGACCAATGTCTCTAAAGTGTAATAAATACGTAAAATTTTATCTGTTTGTCCATTATAAAAAAACGTTATTATAAAACCAACAATCAGGGTGTTACCGCTGTTAAGTAAGTCCTTGTGACCCTTAGACATAGCCAGGCGGGCTGTTTCCAATGCCTTTAGTTTTTATGCTAAGCTAACTAGCTTCAGGCTGTACATTTCAGCATTTTTGTTTTTACAGTTAACTGTGTTTTAAACAGTTCAACTGATTTAAAAGGTCTTCACTCCTAATAATGTTGTCTGCTGGCAAAAGATAGAGCCTCCAGCCTCTATGCTAAGCTAAGCTAACTGGCCTCTAGCTTTTCCTTCCAGTGTTTTTTGCGAGGTTAGCTGCTTTTTGGTGAACAATTACAGTTTGGCAGTTATGGCCTACATCCCTTACTCTTAGCAGTTACAATATATACTAAAATGAAAGACATATATATATATTTCAGCATTGGAGAAGAGTCTAAACAAGGCCTTGGCTCAGCTGGATGAGTACCTGATGAGTCCACTACCTGAAGAGCTTCAGAAGGGACGTCACAGCGGTGAGGGATCATCCACCCGCAAATACCTGGATGGAGATGAACTGACGCTGGCAGACTGCAACCTCCTCCCCAAACTTCATGTCGTCAAGGTAACCTGCTTTGCTGCGATTCTTTTTGGTTCTTTTGGTCATCTGAATTTACGGCATTTACGACAGTGTTGCAATGGCTTTGTTTTTGTTCAGGTGGTCGCAAAGAAGTACAGAAAGTACACCATCCCGTCTGAGTTCAGAGGGGTGTGGCGGTACCTTGACAACGCCTACAGCCGGGACGAGTTCACCAACACGTGTGCAGCTGACGTGGAAATCGAGCTAGCCTACAAGGACGTAGCCAAAAGGCTGGGGAAGTGAATCCACCCCCAACAACTTAATTCTTTATTCACTAAATAAATTAATGAATAAATAAATAAATCTAATGAATCGTTTTACACATGAGAGGGGCCGACTTGCAGCAGTGGGCACAGACTGGAATCGAACCTGTGCACCTGACGAGAAGTTCAAGCTTCAATTTATGAGGCGACCGCCCACGATTTTTATCATGTTCAGGTTATCATGATTATAATGTTTAAAAAACAAAATATTTCACTTTTATTTATATAGAAAATGTGTTTGAAGTTTGCATTTTATGCAACTGTCCAATCATATCTTAGAAATCATAACGAGCTCATGTCTGTCCCTAGCTTTGATAGATAGATAGATAGCTAGATAGACAACTTTATTGATCCCTTTGGGAGGTTTCCGCAGGGATTTCTCATCAGGTTGAAGCAGTATAAACATGCTGTAGAGAGAGATCATTTGCATGTAAAGCGTTTAGAGGGTGGCTTTTCCTACCAATAACACAGAAACGTGAAAAGAATAATAAAACCCTGTGTTAGTTTATCTGCTTTAACACGTGGCGCAAATGTTAGCATGCTCATCACCACACAAGCTAACCAAGTATTAGCCTACTACAAAGCAAAGAAGCACATAATTAGCTAACGTTTAGCTTTTGTCTGGGAGATTTTGTCTTTTCGCAAAAAAAAATATAATATCATACTTGTGGCTAAGATACATGTTCTTGTTTTAAAACAAATGGCATACAAGCATGCTAATTACCACACAAGCTAACCAAGTATTAGCCTACTACAAAGCAAAGAAGCACATAATTAGCTAACGTTTAGCTTTTGTCTGGGAGATTTTGTCTTTTCGCAAAAGAATATAAAATCATACTTGTGGCTAAGATACATGTTCTTGTTTTAAAACAAATGACAAACAACTTCTTTCAAACAGCTCGTGGAACAACGGTTAGCTAAACATGCTAGCTTACAACCGCTATCAAAATCTGTTGCTGCGGTTGCAAACCAGTATCAGAGCTGATACTTAGTCCTTAGTTAGTCCTTGCATAAATGTCACATCTTTTCATCAATATCTTCATAATTCAGATTATACTTTTAATCGGTTAAAGCCACATGTAATGAGCAGAAATTGCATCCTCTGTGATTTATTGGAAACCAATGATTGTAAATGTCATTTTAATCATGAGTGCCTTAGTGGGAATCAAGCTCACCTCTGCCTTCAGCTCTTTATTATGTCTGTACAGTCAATTGTGTATGTTTTAAACAGAACAATAATGTGAATATTTCATGTTATCGAATGACTTCATCTTCCCTTGTGGAGCTGTGTGATAATAATATGAAATGTCCGTGATCAGCAGTTATATTCTTTCTGATGATTAGAGCCATGCACTGTGTATACTACACTGCTTGTTTGAATATTAAATCTATTTTCTCAGAGACCGAGCTTGAGGGTTGTGGTTTTTCACTGGCAGTTGTCACGTTGATGTGTGAATGTGGTTTGTACACACAAAAGAGTGGAGACCGTGGCGGGTGAAAGTTCTGAGAAATGTAATTTTGATTTGTTTATGGAAATTCATTTTAGGTTTATCATGCCAGCAAACGCCCTGTGTTTTCCAGATTTGGAAACATGCCCCTGCGGATCTACATGCAGTGAGCACTGTAAAAACGCGTGTCAATTTACAACCAAATAAAATGTCACAATGACTTGTTAATGTTTCATGAGCAATAAACAGAAAATAAACTTTGAATGTTCGTTGTCTGAATGCTGGTATGAACATGTGCTTGAAACATAGGATCTCGTGAAATTCGGTCAAAACATAAACATCATGCACACTGAAAAGCCAAATGCCCAGAATAAAGCAGGAGCAGAAATTACAATAACTAAATGTTTTAATAAAATATATTTAAAAACCTGTGTATTTATTTAAACCTAAGCGTCCTGTGGAACCAGCTCCCAGTTCGGGTTCGGGAGGCAGACACTCTCTCTATTTTTAAGGTCAGGCTTAAGACTTTCCTTTTTGATCAAGCTTATAGTTAGGGCTGGACGAAACCATCCCTTAGTTATGCTGCTATAGGCCTAGGCTGCTGGGGGACGATGCACCAAACACATGTCCTCCTTCTTTCTTCTCTCTCCTCTCTCGCATCCTCCACTTTCTTTTCTCTGGCACAGAGCTCTTGCTCTCTAATTTCCTATCTACTATTAGTCATGCAATTCTGTGCCATTAATTACTGAATGTATGTACGGTGTCCTGAATGTATGTACGGTGTCCTTGAGTGCCAAGAAAGGCGCCTTTAAATAAACTGCATTATTATTATTATTATTATTACTATATAGAATGTTTACTGTTTTTTGTAAAGCGTCTTGAGACGATTTGTATTGTTATTGACGCTATATAAATAAAATTGAATTGAATTGAATTAAGCAGCTGTAACGTCACACGTCCAGCAGATGGCAGTAAACACATAGCTTTCATTGACGCCGAACAGCTGGAGCTCTGTTAGGGATCGTCCTCCTTTATGTCTGTCTGTTGAACCGTGACTACCAAATTAATAATTCTAATCTCTTCTAATTCTCAAGCAAACGAAGCGAGAATACTGTCCTATTAGCTAAAATTAAAAGACTCGAACTAACTAATTTACTTTTATTTTCATATTTGCCTCCATTGATGAGTAATTACGCTGTTGTTCGTTTTGTAAGGGTCCACGAACACGCAGACGGTCCCTCAACGGTCACTCGCGTTGTGGGCAGAGCGAACACAGGGGCTCGTGCGCCGTCCCTGGAATCTCATCGTTCCAGTCAGCTCAACGCAACGACGTCTCGGGGTCGCCTCTTCTCCGGGCTTCAACGTCTTTATTACCACCTTATAACACCGCCACGGGCTGCTGCAGACACAAACCGTCGCTGAGGTAAGGCCAGCTCCTTGGGCGGCTCGCTTTTCTCTCCTCCGGCAGTTAAGTGGAGGAAACGCTGTGAGAAGGAGCCGCAGTTTTTTTTTTTTAGCCGTTGTGTGTTGCGCGAGAGCAGTGGGCGACTTGTCATTGCGGCGATGCGTGTTTTGTTGTGAATTGTGCGGTGGTCCGCCGAAGCAGCTAGCCTCCTCAAGCAGCAACAGCTAGCTAGAAACGGCGAATGTATGACGGCTGTTTTTAAAGCGACCAAAAAGCTAACGCTAGCTTCTTCCTTTCTTTTTTTTTTTCAGTTAACGAATCGGGACGTTAATATCCGTCGCGAGCGGGGGGGTCCCATTGTTATTACACGTCCGGTTTAGCTAGCTCATAAGTGAAAGTACTCCACAGGGTGATAATATAGGCATTGACGACATACCTGCAGGGCGCCTCTTCCCTATTAGCATCTCTTTATGTTTTTTATGAACAGGTTGCTCAAGAATAACTGACAATTCAACTCAAAGTCAGGGTGTCTGCACACAATGACATCAGTGTTTCCGGCTTTTTTAAAGAATAGCAATAATTATACATCAAAGCTAGTGTCTATTAGCTCTTTTAGGCGATTATTAACCAGACGGGTAAAGAAGATAGTTAACATATTTCCTGCTGCTTTCATCCGAGAGTCAGTGGCGGACGACCTTCCCCTGACAGTGTTGCACTTCCTCTTATATTTAGAGCAGGGAAACAAGAATTTCACCTTGTTACACATAAGCTATGTTGACATATTTGCTTGTTCTCCTTTTAAAAACCAAAACATAACAAGAGCTCGGTTTTCCAGAGATGATTTTGGCGACACATACTCAGATAATAGGCTGTAGAAGTTAATACATGCCCCCTTTTTCTTTGGAAATGCTCAGCTGGCAAGAGGTAGACCTGTCTTTTTTTTTTTTTTTTTTTTTGGCAAGCATTATACAAAAGAGTGACAGTAGTTAATTGTGACACATTTGCAATCCAGCGTTGTGATTTCTTGAGAATTTAGCAAAGTTATTAAAGCGTAATGTGTAGGTTAATTTCAAAAGCGCTTAGCTTACAAGTGCCGTCCTCTAATTTTCAGACTTCCTTGTGTAATCTGGTTACGACATGTTAATCTGATTACATATGAGATGTATCCTATGTCATTATAGCGCAGGCTGCAGATGTGATTGTGCGTCAACAAGGAGCTTTGTCAGGACTTCTGGCGGATGTTCCCTCTTCTCCTCCATCTTTTTCTTTCTCTCCACCTGGCTGGCCTCAAGCCGATTGGTTTCTTCTTGCCACTGTTGCCTTAGTGCTTGCCCTCGGGGTTTCAAGCTCTGGTGCTGTGAAGACAGTCCGGATTTGCACTGTATAAATAAAAATTGAAATAAATCACAGTTGATTTCCCGACCAGGACAGTTAGATCTTATCTTATGCAGCGTGAGCCGTCAAAGAAAATGTCCCGTTCTGCTCGTGATCCTCCTCGACTGTACGCCGTGAGCTAATGTACTGACCGTCCAGAGGTGAGCCGCTGACTGCCCCTGGCTTTATAAAGAGCTCTTTCAGCCGCCTTTTTGCCAGAGCCTTTGGGATTATAAATCCTGAGGAAAAGGAGCTTTGCTTCGGTGGCATGCTTCACTGGCAAGAAATCATTGGAGGGTGTGTGTGTGTGTGTTGGGGAGGAGGGGGGGTTCACGGCTCGGGTGGAGAGGCAGCATAGGCAGTGGAGGGATGAGGAAGGAGGGATTGAAGATGCAGGGATCAGGGGGGAACTGAGCTGTGGTGATGGATGCCATGCGGGAAAAGTGGAACACTTGGCCTTTTCTGGTGATTAAAGGGCTCCTGTTCTCTCACTACAAACACTCACAGAGACCTGCCTCTTCTTGTGTGTGTGTGTGTGTGTGTGTGTGTGTGTGGTCAATTTGGCTGCTGATCACTCGTCCAAAATATTCTTTGTACCTCCAAACCCAGAAATCTCTTAAAAGAGATTTGATTTATGATTTTCGATGTCAGGCAAAGGCGCTAAATCTGCACTTTTTCCCAGAAACTCCACCTACTAATAGGCTTTCCCATCATTCAACATGCATTCACTTCCTTATAGTGCCTCATTTATGTGCGCTGTACATACGAGGTGTAATTAGACAAGATATGGCAAAACCGATGTATCGCTCTACGTGTGAAGGCTAAAAAAAAAACCTAAAGCAGTAATAAAACACCTCAAAAGATTTCACTCACAGGTGCCAGGGTGCAACTCCTCAAACACTGCACGAGAAAAAACATCGTAATTATGAAGATTACAAGCCGAGCTGGATGAAAAAGTCTGGCTGTACTCGCCTGCCAACTCAAAGCACTGTCTCTTAATAAGTCTTACGTGGCTGACTGGAGTTTTGTTTTACATCATAACAATATAGAGCAATGACATTTTGCCACTCTTTGTGTCTTTACAGGGGGATTTGTATTAAGAACAAAGACCGGAATAACAATAAGGGTTTCTGTGAGGAAAAAGAGTGCAGAGGTTTGGGGAGTTAATGTAATCAGCAACGTGCCTTACAGCCAGGTCGATATCAGTCCGTGTATGTTTGCATACATCGCATTGCGTAACAGTTTGTTGCCCTTAAATGTTAATGTACAGAATAGCTATATCAGCAGAAAATAACCTGCTATAAAGCTTTTATATTGGTGTGTTGTTTTTTTTTGTCACTGCAGTGTGCAAGCTTGTGTTAACACAGCAATAATAAAGGCGCGGAGGAAGTGCTGTGTCTAGCTTCAGCACCTCCATCTGCAGTTCCCTACCCCACGCTTGTCGCCGGCCATGTTTTCGACACGCGGGTCATGTTCGAGGTGGTCTTCCGTCTCATGTCATGCCGCGGCAGGTTGCACTTGTCACTGCTTGTCTGAGGAAAGCCATGCCACGGCGGCAACGTGTCTCTGTTAAGTATTTTAAACAAGTATACCTTAATTTGCAGTGTCATTAACCACCTCAAAGGGGAGTGAATGTATGACACAAGTTTTAAGGGCTGCGGAGAGCTTGTATGTCGTCTGTTGGCACCTGCAGATATGAGGAAGTCGCGCTAGAAATGGCAGGCATGGGGTTGGTTCAGATGTTAAGAGCAGTTCAAGGGAAAGGAGTACTGCAGTTCCCGGTATTTACAGGTGAGACGAGGTCGACAGCAATTCCTAGAAATGTCAACTTTACTTTTTTTGCAAGTTAACCAAACATGAATTTTCCCAATTCTTACCTAGTTTATGTATTTTGTCTTCAGTGTTTATTACAGGAAATAAAAAAAAAGCACATGTTTTGGTCACCTCCCATTTGACCTCTGTGTGAAATTCAGCGTGTTTTTGTTTCCGTCTGATCTGAAAGTGCTGAGACGAGTCCTTTTCTCGGGACAGTCTGGAGATTCGCTCATTGAGAAAACAACGCCAGGCTTCATGGGGTGTTTAGCAAGTCGGATGGTAATTATTATATCATTATTTTATGCAAAAACATTTAATTTGTTTCCAGTTTCAACATGTCGCATAGACTAGCGGGTTTGTTGCAGGAAGTGAGTTTCTTGAGTGAGTGTGAGAGTGTCACCAAGTCATTAGTGTTTGTACATTCAGTAAGTTGAAGTTCAGTGACTTGAGTTTGGTGTAAACGTGTCTGGATAAGCTTAATACCTCCTGAAAGTGTGTGCATTGTGTTCGAAAGAAAAACTTGTCCTACTGGATTCTTAACAGAAGAACCGTGTGAATCCCGACCTACAACAACGAAAGTTAATCGAAAAAACACAGAGCTAGCTTTACTAGCCTCCACTAAAGACACTGTATGTGTTTGTATTACATTATTTAGTGAGATGTTATCATTTATGCCCTGCAACCTTGGGCATACATCTCAGGACATCAAATGAACTGAAACTAGCAAGAGCCACGAGTAAAATAGATTTAATTATCGATAATTATTAAAAAGGGTGTTAGTTGCTAGCCTGGTCGTCACCATCCTACGTTTTCGGTCTGGCACGGAGTCTGGCCAAATTGCACTTCCACGGTTCGCGTGTAACCGCGCCAATCAGCGAACAGTTGAGTGATGACGCGGAACTCGCCTGCCGAGTTGCTTGTAGTCCAGCGAAGCTTGTAGTTCAACAGCACAGCAACAATGGCGACGGAGGAAGAGACGCTAGAAGCCATCCGCGAAGTTGTCTCAACTCTCGAGAGCATCACGGAATTAAAACCAGAACAAGAGGCTTGTCTTGTCAATTTTATAAATGGCAAGGACGTCGTAGCTCTCCTTCCAGCTGGCTTTGGGAAAAGTTTGATTTATTTAACTGGAAGCGGAAGTGGTAAGCGTAAGAGCCTGAACTCCGGCGCACAATATACGTCATTACCAAACGTTGCTGATTGGTTAAGGGAACTCCAATGATTTTAAACCTCAAAATAAGCATCCGCCCATTACGGAGACAGATTCCCATTACATTGGGCCAGACTAACGTGCCAGACCGAAATCAAATTTCGGGCGGAAACGTAGGATGGTGACGACCAGGCTAGTTAGTTGCAACCCGTTTCCAGAAACATCCCTCATGATCGCAGCATGATTGGATTTAGATCTCTTCTTTTGGAGGTCAAGAGTGGATCTCAGGTGCTTGACTTTAAACTCTGTGGTTCATGGCGGGACACTGAGCCGTGACTCCCAAGGGGGAGGACGGGAGCTGTAATCAAGCTTGATCCCTTGCTGTAAAAATAATCTGATGTCACTTATTAGGATTCTGATGTCAGGCGATTTTCATTTCCTTCCTCTTGCTTAAAATATCAGAGATAATTTTATTTATTACCACACAAACTATTATTATCTGTGATTTTGCTCGACTGAGGCTGCTTGCACAGAAATGAACAAGTTAAACGCTTATCAGGGGGTGTAGTTTTCATTGAGGAAGTTGTTCCAGCACAGGATCATCACGTCAGGGCATAAGCATTTCTGTTTTGAGCTTTTCAAGTTCTCGTGACTCTGTTACTGGTTATGCATGCTGACTGACAGCGTGTGTTTGTTTTGAGACGTCTGTTTTTCCTGTTTCATTTGAATTCCTGAACTCATGTGTGCCGGGTTGTTCATGGAGTCATGGCTTTTACTTCATCTGGTGGTGGGGGCGTCTTCCACCACCTTCCTCCTTGATCTTATCACCCTGACTTACTGGAAAAAAAACGGAAAATAAGTTATTTTTTTCAGTTTCCTCCCCTATCTGAATCGCATACCGTTTAAATCGAATTATACATCCTCTATTATTCTCTTTAAACATCCTCTTTGTGTTCATTCGGATGACTGAAGCTTGAAATTTGTACCCCCGAAGAGCTGTTGGAGCCCATCATCGACTCAATAATGAACACATTACCATTGATCTGGTTGCCTCTTCCATTTTAGATAAACTGCCCGAACCTAGCTGCAGGGATGGCCTGTCTGTTGATATCTGGTTACGAGCTGGATTCACACCAGTGAGGTGGCGGAGCTGCAGCGTGGCTGGCTTGTTTTCTCTGGAGGGTCTGATAAATAATTAAGAGGTGGGGCTTATGTGAAGGAGTTCATTAAGATGCAGAGTCACACCGGTCTCCATGGTAGCGGGGGCTATATTATCAGGATCACGTTCTCCTTTGGCCCGGGCAGCAGGGCGTCGTGGCTCAGTGTCAGTTTGGGAGAGGTTAGATGATGACTAAATACCACGCTGGACTACAACAGCTCTGGGCGGGATTAGACAGAAATTATAAGATTATTGAGTTGCTGAAAAATTCGGATAATCAGTTAATTGTTTCTCCGGTTACAGCTGTTTGTTTGAGTGTGACAAATGGCAAAATCAGTTAACTGCAATAAGGAAAGACAGCCTTCACTGGATACTGAAGGAAACGCAAAAACTTAGAGAACGTATAAGCATTTTTTTATGATTTTTGAATGCGTCTCTAGATGCTTTTTCACAGTGGACATCAGTCATAATGATAGCCCCAGTGTAAATCGCACTTATTCTGGAAATATGTGCATTATAAAAGAGTATTTGAAGTAAGGCTGTGGGGCTGTCACCACCTGAGAGTTACCTGGGTGCGAGAAGTCAAGAGACTATTTATATTCTGGTGGAAAATGGATCCTTTTTCAAAGCTGATCCATAATTGATGGCCGAGGCTACATCCAGAGCAGTATTTCACTTCTTTTTTGCGCTTACGCAACGACCCTCTTAGTGTGTATGTTATTTCAGTTCGGTTGAACGCTCTCTTATTTTAGAACCTGGAGTAATGCACCGGAATTAATCTGGGCCTGCTTCACCTTTATGGAATAGCCCCGACGACACGTGAAAGGAGGCTATTCCCAGCTCTTATCGCGGATGCAGGGGGAAATAGATGGGAGTCTGTACCTTGCTTAGCCATCTGGCCCGTTTTTAAGAGTTCAGTATATGACAGAACAAGGGCAAAGGCTGCGTGATTAGGTGGAGAGATACCAAAGCCTGGGATGATTATTGCTGCAGTGAAGCAATATGATTACTGACTCTTAATCCTTTACCGTAAACCTATTGTGTCTGGGAAGCGCACAGAGGATATAAGCAAAGCATACACGACTGCTGCAGGATAGAGTGGTACCAATCACTATAGGCATTCACGTCGGATATTTCTACAGCCTAGAGCAATCCGGTGAGTATCGGAACAGGTATTTCTGAGAGTGGAAGAACAGTGTTCTACATTGTTATGCTCAGTCAGGGATGGCTCCATCGCTACTGAATAAAAAATGGACTCAACTATGTCTGGAACTTTGAGTCTAGGACAAAAAGTTGAGCTCTGGCCATGTTTCGTTCCTGAATAATCTTCTTCTTCAGAGTCTGTTACTCCATAGTTTTCCACCTTTGTTGTCCTCAGTTTTTTCGTATCCTGCAAGATTGAAGGCTTTATGTGTTGAATACATACTCGAAACACAGTGATAAAGCTGCGTAGCATGACCCCAGACACCTTTAACTTCACAATGGGAGTTAGGTCACTTAGAAAGAAAATCAGCACAATTCACCTTTGGCTAAGCCACACCCTAGAGTGTAGATTGACCAATCACAGCCGAGAGAGCTCCTCCCACAGGGGTCCGACACTTTTTCCACAGCGCTCCATTGACTTTAACGCAGGCGTCTCGTATTTTCGGTCTCGGCAGGCTATACTGTCGGTATCCAGGGTATGGATAAGCCCAATGATGTGCGCGCAAAACTCTGTGGAGCTAACCAAAACATCACCGTCACAGCTTGAGTTGCATAGTTGTTGATACGCTAGCACACGCTGAAGAAATACAACGTTATACGTGAGCTGTCACAGCATAAGCCATGTTGATACCAGAGCCTTAACCAGAAAACCACAGCCCAGAAGAGAATGTCGGACGTAGCAACAGTAACTAAGGGGGGCGGGGCTTAGCCAAAGGCGAATTAGATGCTATACTTTGTTCAGATTTCTGCTAAAAATTCCTCAGACAGTTTGCACATCCGGCTTTCGAAATAATTTAATAAATAACGTCTGGCTTTTTGAGTAGAACAGTGCCTCCTCTTCTCATGTCTGTCTTATCAGTGCCACTCTGTGCTCCTAAATCGAACAGCTGAGCTGAAATTTCAGTCCTTTTGTTCCTAAACAGCACAAAGTCCTCTGCAGCAGGTTTGGGATGACACTGATTTCTCCCAGGCTTGAAGGACACCAATTGTTTCCGTCTCCGCTGCCTCTTGATCCTTACAGTCGTATGTGCTGCTGCTTCTCCCAACAATGAAAAGTGCATTCAGCAAGTTGTTATATCGTCATCTCAAGTTGCGAGGGGGTCTTATATTCTGTAACTTTAGCCGGCTGTCAACGCACAGTCCCACTGAGCTGTAGCTTGTGAGCGCCGCCAGGGCTCCCTGCCAGACAAATTAAGATCCTGAATTAGAAACCAGAAGGTAACCGAGGAGGCAATATATGTGCTGCACCCGGGTGGGGTTGAATAGCTTTATAGCCCCTTTCTCTAGAGATCATAGGCCCGTCATTGGAAAGCTTCCCAACAAAAGGGGTGATAATGTGTTGCAGTATTAAACAAGATGGATAGCTGCGGGAAATTGGGCCAGACGATTGAGCCAACCACAACTGAGATTGTGTGTTTTCAGAAACTGAAGCAGTTGAGTCAGTGTGCTGCGTGTGTGTGTGTAGGTTTTGGCTCGTGGATCTTACAGCGATGTAGCAGGGGGGTAGTCTGAGCAGCGTTCCTCTCTGATAAACAGCCCCGAAGCCTCCCATCCTTGTCAGCGCCCGACCAGAGAGCACTGCCAGCCTTTTCCTGCCCTCCTCACAACAGAGTCCCGAGCAACGAGAGACATCCGATGTTATCAGCTCCGCAGATTGCGCAGCGCTACTGCCAAGGGCTCGTCTCATGAATTCACAGTGAAGCTGCTACGCAAGCATCACAAAGCACTGATTTATTTGTTAAAATGTACGTGGAATCAGAAAAGAAATACAAGCCTTTGCCCTGAATGACTGAACAATTATGGTGTGTCATAACCTGCTGTGAGATTCAAGCCCCGCTGGAAGTTACTTGCAGCCGTCTCTGACCTACTTATGAAGCTGATGGATGTAAGGTGAAAAGAGTCTTTTGTGTGGCTGCCTTTTGTGTTTCTTGGGAAGGTGCTGATTATATTCTTTCAGCCGCTCATTGCCAGCGCAACAGTGTTTCCTCCAGTAAATGATGAATAAAAAACAAAGCTTGCACAATGTACGGGCGAGAAGGTGAGCAGTTGTTTTCTGATCTGATTGTTGCGTTCGTGGTGGCGGCCGCGGTGTCCTGGTTAGCGCCACGCTTAGAGAAGATAAGAAAGACGCAGTTCAAAAAATCCCCTCCCCACTCTTAGCCTCGTTTGCAGCTACGGCGGTTGAATGCAGATGCGAGAACATCTAACATATTTTTATTTTAGCTTGATTGCACGCTGGAACGATACTTTTCTTAATGCCTGAAGCCAGAGACGTTTATTTAGCTTTGATTAGATCGCCTAGAGGTTGTCAGCCAAGACTTGTTGAACTATTTAACAGCTTCAGAAATGCTGCAGGCCTTCCCCATTCCCCCATTATGAGCAAAAGCTGGATGGTAAAAAGGCAAATGTGTTGTCTCTGGCACAGCAGTAGAGATTGCACGGATGAAAGCAGTATATTTTAGTTTACTGTTTATATTAATTAGCCAGGTTCGAGGTTTTTCTCACAGATCTATGAAGCTGCTTACACGGTTGAGAAAAGGGAGGCGTATTATGGCTCTATATCATGGATTATTTAATAATATAGGGCTAGGAAACGTGTGTGTCTGAACTAAATGATAAAGTATACACATAAATGCCCAGTAGTTGCTTATTTACAGCATCGATGAGCACAGACAACAAACATAATGCCTTCTGGCGGTTGCACCAACGATATAGGACACTACAACTAACAACCTTTGTTTCCTGTTGCTGCCATACTCTGAAGAGGAGAACTCCTCAAGCATTAGAAGACAACTCTCAACCTTATACTTCATTTAGAGGGTCACATATCCAAATGCCAACCAGGGGGAAGTTAAGATGCCGTTATTTAAGTCAGGTTATTTGCATGGCCGTGAATGGAGCCTGTGCATACACAAACCTAGCCTGGTCGTTACCGTCCTACGTTTCCGCCCGAAATTTGATTTCGGTCTGGCACGTTAGTCTGTCCCAATGTAATAGGAATCTGTCTCGTTAATGGGCGGATGCTTATTTGAGGTTTAAAATCATTGGAGTTCCCTTAACCAATCAGCAACGTTTGGTAATGACGTATATTGTGCGCCGGAGTTCAGGCTCTTACTCTTACCACTTCCGCTTCCAGTTAAATAAATCAAACTTTTCCCAAAGCCAGTTGGAAGGAGAGCTACGACATCCTTGCCATTTATAAAATTGACAAGACAAGCCTCTTGTTCTGGTTTTAATTCCGTGATGCTCTCGAGAGTTGAGACAACTTCGCGGATGGCTTCTAGCGTCTCTTCCTCCGTCGCCATTGTTGCTATGCTGTTGAACTACAAGCTTCGCTGGACTACAAGCAACTCGGCAGGCGAGTTCCGCGTCATCACTCAACTGTTCGCTGATTGGCGCGGTTACACGCGAACCGCGGAAGTGCAATTTGGCCAGACTCCGTGCCAGACCGAAATCAAATTTCGGGCGGAAACGTAGGATGGTAACGACCAGGCTAGCACAAACCCCCAGTTGTGTAGAAATCCACGTTTTCTGTTCCCAAATCTGCAGCTGACCATGACTATCGCCAAATAAGAGCATTTCTATCGGCCTGATTGCCGTTCTTGTCGGTTTTCTTGGACTACACGCACGAGAGAGTGGCAGTAATACACCTGCAGCCGTTTCACTTAGTTTTGGACTATTTGTGGACAACACAAGCTATCGCCTTGGGATTGTCACAACTTTTTCTAACATTTTTAAATCAGAAGATTCATCGTGAATTAAAAAGTTGTTTGTTCAAACTCTTGCATTGCAGTGAACCACAAACTTGATGAATTCATCTTGCCTTTTACCTTTTGTACCCTACAGATTTTGCCTCTGTGAGTAAATGACCTTTACATCTGAAACATGTCATCACATTCTCAAACCCCACGCAGTCCAAGAGGGAGAGTTTTCTTTACGTATGCGGCAGGAAATCCTTTTGAATACATTGCCAAGGGGGGGAAAAACAAAAAGGGAAATGAATGTGAAAGAGCGCGTTTCAAATTCTGTTTGTATTCTCCCTTGTTCGTAAGAAAGATTAATTGTCAGGCCATCCAAATGTTTGTATGTTGAGCAAAGTCTTGAATAAATTACGCACAGCCACATCAGTCACAGGTTTCAAACTGTCCGGTTTAAACAAGGCTGTTCTGTTTGGCGTCTATGTCAGAGAAAGGCTCAAGTAACCTCGGAAGAAGTTTTCTTGTTTTTAAACTTGAAGCCTGCAGTCGGACATAATCTTAAACACTACGGTTATTTTAGTTGGCCCTGTGTGATAGTTTTAATGTGTTGCTTTATTAAAGTTTTCCCTTCAAGCCCACAGGCATTCAATCTCCACAATCTGGTTAAATTAACAGTGTAGTGCATCATGTAAACAGTGGGACGTTCCCCACACACAACCACCATACACTGTGCCTCTGTGCCGTGTGGTCTGCTGCAGTTTCAGGTTGCTCTACTTACGGTTTACAGTTTTCTTTTTCTTTGCGGCCACTCGCTCACGGATCCTTCCTCATTCTGCAGAATCTATTCAAATAATCCGAATGACGTCTGCCCGTACAGGTTTTTACGGCAACTGTGATGTTGTGTGGCCACCCTTCCTCCCTTCTAATATATATTTTTTTTGTTGTTTTGGTTGTGGAGTTGTGCGTCATCCTTTGAACAACTATTAACTGACTTTCATTTCAGAATTCAGCTTCAGTGAAACATTTAAAACAGCAGGCCGTACAGCAGGTTTCTGCTATGTTTACAGATAACAGTTCAGTTGTTAAATAATACAAACTAAATGTGCTATATTGACTAATCTTTTAGTTTATTTATTTAGCAGCAAATATATGGTTGTTTTAGCTTCATAAATATGAGAAGGTGATCCTCTTTTGCCTTGTAAACAATGGTGGAATTAATCTGTGTCATGATAATCAGGTCTGGTCAGACTTGTCTTCTGTTCGGTTATGGCTGAAATAGCTGACTCACTCCGACTCTGACTCAGTGTTTTATTGTAAGCTAGGACATATGTGATTTTCTGTTTTCACCAAACCATCCGACTAACCATGTGTGTCTGTTTGTTTTTTCTGCAGCAGGTTGGACTCAGTCCTCTGAGATGTTACTGAGCAATGAGGATGGGTCAGAGAAGGAAATCACACCGGTGAGGCGAGCAAGCCGTACACCACCCTCAGAAAATCCCCGCAGCTACGCCAACTGACACAGCCATGCCCCGCCTGCCCTCCTGATTCTCCTCTCCCTGACCTCTGCACCTCTCCCTTGGTCGAATCAAAGTTGCAGCGTCCCTTCCGCCTCCCTGTCAAGTCAAGCATGGCTACACCCTTCCTGTGGAAGCTGTCATCGCAGAAGCTGGGCTTCTTCCTGGTCAGCTTTGGGTTCATCTGGGGCATGATGCTGCTGCATTTCACCATTCAGCAGCGAGCCAGCCATGAGAACAGTGCGGTGCTGCGGCAGCAGATCCTGGACCTCAGCAAGCGCTACATCAAAGCGTTGGCAGAGGAGAACCAAAGCGTCATGGATGGGCCTTACGTGGGAACCATGACGGCTTACGGTGAGTAGTGAGCTCTCTGTGTTCACGTAAACTACTGCACATGCTGCTTGTAGGGAAGAAGACTCGTGCTTATGAAGATTCTTAGTCATCCATGTAAAAAATATGCAAAAAAATAAAAATACAAAGCAGCAAAAACAAAGCAACAAGTCCATTTGCCTTTTCTGGAAGATTTGGTTGTGATCTCACCGCAACAATTTCCAGCAGAACTCGTCTTAAAGCTGCCAATATAGAAAATGTAAGATTCATTTAGTTGGTTAGGTTTGATTTCAGTACTTTAAATCTGTAAAACCAATCAATAGGCTGGATATTACAAGAATATAAAAACAAATCAATGCTGTTTCGTCAAGTAGCTAAACAATTTCTTCATTGGAAAAGTAGCAGAATTAGCCTTTTAGCATTGCAAAATTAATTTAAGCTTTTTCTTTAATTTTCACAAGGCTTCTACCAGGCATTAAAGAACAGGAGAGGCAGTTTTAATTGAGTTATGATCCAAGACTGTTCCTTACTCTCTTTTTACATCTTCTTTAAATTGGTTCCCCTTGTCTACCTCCCAAGCTGGGCCAATACTGCCTATATTCAAGAAAACCTGTCGGGGAGATTTAACGCTGATACAGCTCCACTGAAGCATAACACTGTAATAGCACAGGTCCAGAAGTGCTATCAATAAGTTATTCATGCCATTAATAGACCTGTACGGCTCGATGGGAGGCTTCATTAGAAACCTGAGATTGGAATTGATTGTTCTCTAATGCCCAGAGAAACAACAGGATATAGCAAAGCTCCTGGAGATTAAATCAGCTCCCAGAGTACGTAAAGAAGCCGGAGTCTGCAAAGAACTGAGTGCACGACTGGCTTAGTGTGCAAGCGTAGGTGCACACGGGGTTTTCTTTTGTGGGAGCGTTGCACTGCCTGTGTTTATTTAAAGGTACATGCAGAATGTGGAAATCCAAACTGCTGTCATCAGGCTGTGCTTTTAACTTTTAACTCAGCAGCGTGATCTGAGCGGCTGGAAGCAAATATATCCTCAACATCTGGTATTTTATATCAAGTAATTAGTTCTGTTTGTGCTGTTGTAATTATCCAGACGGTACATTTACATTGGACTTATCTGACTGTAAACCTTAATATTAATTTAGGCTGAAATCATCCAAGTCTCATAGATTTTCCTGTAATATCCAGTGTTTTCCAGGGAACAGATTCCTGTCCAGTTTGTTTTGTTACCTCACATGATGAATTGATTTCCAGTGCGCTGCAGCAGCCTGCTGACCGGCATCCAGTGTCACATCAAAATCCATTTTAAGACCTTGATTAGATAGCGAGCCAGCAGGATACTCGGTGCTTCCTGTGTTTGCCTTGTAATGAATTTAAGAGGAAACAGGGTTTCCTCCTTTGCTGCTCATCAAAACGTAATGCATGTGAATTTAATATTGGAAATCCTAAAAGCTGGTTTGGGGCACTCATCGCTTTATTGGCGGGGATCATTTTTTGAGAAACCCACTTGTTGAAAAGCTTGAAATCAATGAGTCTGAGTAGGGATTAGGGACTTTCCTTTAAGGTTTTAGTCGTTTATATTTGTCTGCAGGGTCTGAACAGGCCTTCCATGTCAGATCCAGTAGTTTTTCCCGTTACTTATGTGATGTGCTGTTGACGGTCCTGTTCTTTGGGATCTTCGCGAGCAGCACTCATCCTATCAGTGCGACATGAGCAATATAAGCACCGCTCCACCGGTCATACAATCTACTTCCACCACGGTAATGCCAAACGTGACGAGGATATGATTTTTCCCTTTCCTCCCCTTCCCGAAACTGACCCGTGCAGTTACAATCCACCTGACACCATGTCTGGGTGACACAGTTCACAAGCCATCACGGATATCTTTTGTGGTGTGGAAACATTTTACACTCTCTGTTTCTCCGCTACGACTTGCTCCGTAGGGCCGATATCTGACTTGAAAACAATCTTGCTTCCTGGGCGTAGTGTAAACTTACACATATTGCTATCTAATCTTCTCTAGGGTCATTGTGCATTATGTTGGTCAGATTTCGAGCCAACAGGTTGAGACTTGCTTTATGGCAGTAAACAATAGAGATCACCGCTGAATACCTTGGCTTGTGTTCCTGTGTAATCACATCTTTTTTTTTTTAACGCTCATAGGCTTAATGAAAAAAAAAAACCCCAGGTCATTGTGCATCTGGATTATTATCTGACTTGACACTGCTGCTAAATGCAGAGCATAGTTAAGAGTGTTTACCGCTCCAGGATTTGTTTTGCATCACCTTGCTAAATAATACAGGGACAGGCGGAAGTGTGTCCCCAGGTGTGCTGTTAGTCATCTGGTTACCTGGCAGCACGATTAACTACACAGGAGGTACATTCGAAACATTATTCAAAGCACCATGGAAGCAAACACACTGGCTAATGAAAACCTCACATTTAATTATAATTAAACCTCATTCTTTTTGTTGTCCAGCACACGCCTAATATTTTATTATCCACTTATTTTTGTACACATGAAAGTGTCACTTTTATAGGAGCTGTAAAACAATACATCCATCCATTAACCTAGTTTTGAGGAACGTCCCCTGAAGATGTGTTTCTTGTGAGAGGGACGTCTGAAATTCCTCGTTTGACCAGCTGATACTGTGACCCGACACACACTGCAATCTCCACACGATTCAAGGTTAAATGTGACTCGTGGTAAAGCGAAATTCACAAGACTCCCAAAACAGAAAAAAACAGAAGCACCACAAGTTCAAAATACAAATTTAAATCACATTAAAAAAAAAAAAAAGCAGCTCTCCAGCTGCCGGATATGATTTCATTCATGCCTGAAAAACAAGTGGGGTTATCGACAAAACAGTTGTGAGCTTGGCTTAAAAGTTCACCACTACCAATAAAGTACTCTACTTTATTATATTTATCAGGAGTGCTGCTCATGATTGTAAACTCACAAGCTAGGTACACAAGTTACTTGTCTTTATCTTAGCTGCTGTAAAGTGCATTGACATAAGCTAAGGTATGCACTGTGATTCAAACAAGTGTTGTCAGTGCAGGCTTTTGTTCCTGAGGTGATTATTTAACAATTTTTTTTTATTGCGTTCTGCCCAATTACTTTGCAGAACTGCAGTCTGAAATCTTTCCATTTGGTTTATTCTGGCATCGCTGTGGTCCCCCCCCCCTCTCCCCTCTCTCTGTACATCTGCTCCTCCCACCGCTCGCAGCTCTTCCAAATCAGACAAATGCTCTGGCGTCTCTGTTCACACGGATCGGGCTGGCGTGCGGTGTGCCAGGCCTCGTTGTGCCCGTGCCAATCTCTGTGACGTGATGAAAGCTGGCGTGTCAAATGCATCATGGTGCGGGACAAAGTGGCACTTCTGTGTGATAGACAGGCAGCAATTATCATCATCTGAGGCAGGCAGGCATGAGCCAATCTGGAACAGTGCAGTAGTCACACAAGCCAGTCAATGAATAATGTATAATCTACTATAGGTTTGGTGATAAGCACACTATTGACAGACTCTCACGAGATAATATTTGTCATGTCATGGCAAATGGTGTAGGTTAAAGTAGCAGACAAATAAATTAGGACAAAAAATGGCATGTCTTAACACTGTGTCAGTCCCTTTATTCGTGCCCGGGCCCGTACCCTTTAGCTGCGTCCTATGCAGATGAATGCTTGTGGCGAAAAGATGCCGACGGAAACGCGCAGAATCAAATTAAACAGGAAGGTCACTCGCAAAGAAGCAGCGGCTCAGGTTTTACATTCAAATGTCCTCAATTTTCAGATATACTTGAGTGAGCTTCCAGACTAGGCGGCTCCTAGACATTCAAGGTCTACAGAGGACGTATCCTGCTGACTTTGGGAATCCCTTGACTTGTGATCTGTGGCGGTTGACACTAAACACTGGCTTTTTGATTAAAAAATACAATAAAATTTTGCCCAAACATCGTCTCCTCTTCAGGATGGATACGGGTGTGTTCAGAACACTCTGGCCCTTCAGCAGGTTTGAGTTAGCGTCTGTAGATGGGCTGATAGCACAGGTAAGGCGCAGAGCAAGGCGGGGAGGCAAATGAGCGAACACAATTTATTTTTGACCTATCAGAGAATGTCAGATAGTGGAGGAGAGCTGGGTTGTTCATCGTTATACATGCCCCAGTTATCTGCTCACAAGCTGAGCAACACTTGGAGTTCACGTATAGTTTTCAGTAGAATATATGGTTTAGTGATTGTCTTACATAGTGGATTCATATCATGAGCAGCATCTATGTTACATGTCATCACGTGGTTGATGGTATGGCCATGTCAAGGCTGCTGGGAGTTAAAAATATCCATTACAAGAGCTATTAGCAGTTTAGTAGTGGCTGCTCAGGCACGGTACACATGAGGTATGAATGCTAATCGCTCCCAAGCACAGAACTGAACTCAAACACAAGAATCATGATATACAATTTGCCGTGAAGAGCACTTTTATGCAAATTAAAAAGCCGAAGGAAACTTCGCCTTCGTCTTGTAATATTATCGACTGATTTGTTGATTAATTGCCAGAATGTAGTGGTTTAGTAATGTAGGCTTTTAGCTTTTACAAGAGCGGCTCCTTGATATCAATACCACAAACATTACTATTAAAGGTTGACTTTATTAAAATAAAGTGCTCAGGAAGAAAAACAGCCGACAACTAAAAGCACTACAAGACACCCGACAGAGCTCCTCGTGTCAAATATGTTTTTTGCATTTGCCAGGAAATAAAAGATTCCCGTTATTTATTTATTTTATTTTTTTCTTGCAGACTTGAAGAAGACCCTGGCAGTGCTGCTGGATAACATCATGCTGAGGCTGGGCAAGCTCGAGTCGAAGGTGGAGAACATCTACAACGGCACGGGAGGCAACCTGACAAACAGCATCAGGCTGGGCAAGCTCGAGTCGAAGGTGGAGAACATCTACAACGGCACGGGAGGCAACCTGACAAACAGCATCAGCACAGCCACGCCCAGCGCCCCAAACTCGGAAAAAGTTAACGTGGCAGGTACGCGCTGCTTTCTTTCTTTATTTCGCTTTTGCATACCCTGGAATATTTTTTTGCGTAGCGGTGTTTACCTTGTTTCTGCATTTGTACACATCAGTTGTAATTATTTGTCCTGCATTGTGTGGAAAACCAGTACATAAATATGCGAATAACTTCCTCGAGGTGAGCTAAACTTTGCCAGCATTGCACAGTTCGCTTTATAAGAGCAGACCGCATCCTTGGTCAGGATTCAAATAAGGCCTCCGTTCACGGCGCATGACCCTTTTATTAGTTTTCATTGATTTTCCTGCCAGCTTTCACATGATGAATTCAGCGAGAGAGCGAGGTGTGGGTTTTTTCTGAGACCCTTGGACTTGCTCGCAGTTGTTTGCGCAGCATTAAACCGTAGAAATGTCGAGTCTATAGTCCAAAGCAATATAATGCAGAATGGGGTTGAGTTGTAAAGGACACATTTGAATGCTGCACTGCCGTGTTTTATGATGCTTACCTTTGTACCTTATTTAAGTTGGATTCCAAGAAAATAAAAGGTTTCTCTACAATTAACGTCATAGATGGCCCACTGACTTTCACAATGACTTCATATGAAATTCGCACTTTCTTGACGCAGTGTTTTAAGCCCTTTTTTGTATGTACCATCATCACCACATCCTTTTACTATATCCGGAACAGGTCTTCCTGAGACTAAAACAATCGCCTGCTTTACTTTGTCTTTAAAGGTCGTCTTTGTCTAGTGCTGCCTGATCCTCTTGAGTGGTTTTCTATTCTCCTAATATAAATGTTTGTAGACTTAAACAAATCAAAGGTAATGCAATTGAAATCAAATGTACTCAGGGCTTTAAAAAGCACATTTATTGTTTTAAACGAGTTACGGTCGACAGCAGAACTGAAACAGATAGTCGATCAGTGGAAGTTTCTTTTCTTTGTCTTTTGTAATGAATGTCCTCCGACTTTGGCGTTATTCATAATTTTATTTTCTATGCAAAGCAAGTTATTAATTGGTCAAATGATGATTTCCTCTCAAACAGTAAATATCTCGACCATTGTGGACAGTAGAGATGTAGACATGACAATAAGCTTGCGGTGCCGGTTCCCTTAAAGCGCCCAGTGGTCCCTCTGAGAGACAACATTTAGATCCTGAATGCAGGTCAAGCGGACAAAGCAGCACCCACGTCACTCTTGGCAATGAACTAAAGGCCCCGGCACTCCAGAGTCTCCACTGGAGCATGTCTCCTGTCTTGGAGTGGGTGGCAGGCAGCACTGTTGCCAGCTCCACCAGTGCTCCTCCCTGACTGGAACGCAATTACAGAGATAAGAATCTGGACGGTGGGGGGAACACGTCTGCCTTTCAGAGAGGCTGCTATCAAGACGGAGCTGAGCTGCAGCCCTGGGACTGCACTGTTTCCACCTCGATTGTATACATTTTCTGAGCCAAGGACTCTGGCGTGCCAGGGACCAAACCTGGGGCTTTTTATTCTT
>NC_140357.1:8024856-8044856 GCF_963514085.1 Chelon labrosus
CGTCTCTGCTCCACCCCCGCTGATGTTTGGCTAAATTTGCAGCTCGCTGTCTCTCTGGCACGATTGGGTTTTTGTGTAAACAGACACTTGAATTCACAGCTCAGGGCATCTTCACTCCTTTGTCTCTCTCTCTCTCTCAGCTATCGATCCACTTGCATCTCTGCTTGCCATTGACAGTGAAACATGAGATCCAAGGCCTCAATGTCAACAAAGACATGGGACAAGGACAGGGTTCCTGGAGGAGATTGCAAGTTTCCTCCTTTCCCGCATGCTTTCAGGCTCCCTACCTTTGCCTTTCAGACATTTAGCTGATCTTCCTCCTTGTGCAAAACAACTTAGTGGAGAAATCCCTTTCCTGTAAAATCTAATCTCGGTATATCCAGTGTATCCAATCACCATACAATTACCATGTTAATACTGAAAACTGTCTTGGATTTACAGCAGAGTCCCATGTCTCCGTTACGTTCTGGAAGGCCTGTGTACTCATTCAGCAACCAGATCAATACTAATAGAGTACACACACACACACACACATACACACAATCACTGCTAATAAGTTGTTGAGAGATGCTGTCCACTCCCATACAGCGTGCTCTTTGTACTCAGGGCTATTTCTGACACACAGCCTACTGTACGAGGCGTAGTAGTTTGTTACTGACAGAATACGTTATCTCAGGGAAATTATTTACATTTATTTTGTTTCTTGCCATTGTAATATTTCAAAAAAATGCATATAATCAAGTTAAATCCTGTTCAGGAATGATGGATTTCTCCACTGAGGGTGACAAGTGCTATTCACAAAATTAATTATCAAACATAGATGGAAAAATGGAAAAATGGAACAACAGTTCTGACTATCGGTATCAAAGGCGTCATTGTTTAGGTTTAACCTTGTACAGAAATGACTGTGCAAGGTCTGCGGTATATCTGACGTGTCAAAACTGAGTTAAAATGAAACCAATATCTAGTCCTACTTTCTTACTATTAAGTTTATCCTCTCCTACTGTTAAACTCAAATTGTAAATTATTCTGTTACTGTTTGCATCACTGCGGGACAATGAGTCGAAATAAAAAAAAGAAACCTGTTCGACATCAGATATTAACCTGTAATCAGACAAACCACATCTGTGTTGACACTTTTTCTTTGGCGTGGAGATCTGTAAAGACGGCGTCTCTCTCATCCACCGCCTACGCATCTTGTGGCTACCTGCCCGAGCCGGAGATTGACGTGGACCTGAGCCTCTGCAGGTCTTTTCTTTACACGCAAACAGGCGAGGACACGTTCTTCTCACTGCGACAGTTATTGCTTGTGTGCATGTTTTCTTCCGCATATGGTATCCATCGTAGCAAACCATGTATACAAGTGTAAATTTTCCGCTTCTGTGATATGTCGTGCTTTTGCATGTCTCTAGAGTGCCCTCCCATATGGGGGGGCGTCAGATCTTCTCAGCTGTAAACAAACTATAGATAGTTTTGCTATGTAACTCTGATTTTAGCCATTCCAGGTTCTGTTTTTCATCATGAGACAGAACGGTAAATTGAGATTATCCACTGTTACCAGCAGCTGCCTTAGAGATTTTCAGACTCTTGACGGAAAGTCTCATTCACCCTCTGATAAATTTAAACCTTAATTCAACCACAAGTCATCTCAGTATAATATGAAAGCAATACAGCTTTTGCTTAAACTCTAAATTAATTGCTTTACTGCTTGCAGTTACTAACTGAACATTTTTGGACCAAGCATTTGGAAAAATAATAGCCCATAAAGCCATTGAAGTGCACCCTGGAAATACTTTGCTCGCGTTAAAATGTATTTAATGCAGCTGAACAGCAGACACAATCATAAATAATGGATGCTGTGTAATCTGAAACTGCCCGACTGGAAAATGTGCTTTATTTAAAATGCAAAGTAGTTTCAGGCTTAGCGTAAGGTGTATTTAAACTGCTTCTTTAATTATTTGATGTTGAATTATGTGCACACGGGCCGGGCCTCACATTTCCTTTGGTATTTTCTTTGACCATTGACCAGCTATGACACATGCACATTTTTGAGGCTATTCCAGGGAAATACACTGTGCAGATTCCCACACACTATCTCCATCTTTCCTGCCACTTTCCCACAGGCAGCCTCGTCCCTCTTGAGGCTGCTGCTGATTGAGAAGGCATGGTCGGGATGGGAGGAACATCTGGGGGCTGCACCATTGGCTGCGACACGTGCACCCCGCTTTCTCAATTTCTGTCTCGCTCGCTCGCTCGCTCCTCGGTTTTGCAGATGGTTTGCTTCTTTGTGGAATTTTAGAAACATTGTGCAATTTCACGGTGTAATCTGGACACGGGAAGTAAGGATTTTCTCATTAGAGCTGCAGCGCAGGGTTTGAATGCGCTCTCTCACTTGATGTCTCCTTTCCATGTCCTTATTCTTTTCTGTACGCCGCACTTCTTTCTCCCTCTCGGCATCCTCTTCCCTTTATTGTATCCTCTTTCTCTTTACCAGCACCATTGTTGTGCTACTGTCCCAGTAGGAATATAATTTGCATGGACTCTTTTACCAAATATCAGCGACATCCCAAGGCATAGATTCACATTATCTCTTTTGTTTTCCATAGATGCGCCGACACTCACATGTGTATATAATATGCGCAAACATCCACAACACCCCCCAGCCTCATCTTGCAGATGATTCTTCTGCAGGCAAGAGTGGCAACATCCATATCAGAGGATAGAGCAGCAGACACATGCACGCTTTTAAGTTCGAGAGGAATAATAATAAAAAAAAAACGATAGATTTACACCGTGACTGACAAGTGTGTGACATGTTCACTCATCCATTCGCACCTAACAGCGAACTTAAACCAGATAGCGAGATTACTTTTGGTTCCGCATCGTGCTGCCTCTAAAGCTGCTTCTCGAGTGACAACACTGAATAATTTCAGCGTCACTGCAGAGTGTTTGGCCTAAGCTGAAACCGCATTTTCTCGCCGTACCATTTTTAGGAAATTCAAAGTAGTTGGTCTAATACGTGCGACTGTTTTACCCCTCTCGGATGGAAGTGAAACCCTGTCTACTCTCACTGCAGTTTAAAGCCCCTCGTCGAAATTAGAAGTTCTTTGGTGACAAAACACTCGAAGACGCGGCGAGTATCGCAGCTTAAACAAGCAGCTTTCCACCAATTGTTCACACCAGCAGCGGAACATTAGTCATAGCTCAGCAATGATGGGAGCTCATCAAGGCTCTCTGGCAGCCCTGTGTCACTGTGCACAATCCGCGTCTTCCTCTTGGATATTTTCGGAGGGAACAGTGGGCCGATCAGATTGCTTGAGCACAAAAGAGGGATTGATTACAGCCAGACTTTGCACTTTTTTTTGCATCAGAGGAGAGAATGAGAGAGAGAGAGAGAGAGGAAACTCATCGTGGGCCGGAGAACATGGGGAAGTTTGATTTTTTTTTTATTTTGCCTCAAGGACTTAACTGTGGAACACTTGTGTGGACCAGAGGCTGAGAGAGAGAGACATGTGTTTTGCCCAGCTCCAAACACGTGCCCCTCACACTGGGAAGCCCCTCTGGTGTATGTTACCCCGCTGTGGGCCTAGAGGCGGCATGCTGGCCGACAGAAACCCTTTCCAGTGCCTTTGAAAGTTTCATCTGGAATTCTCAACAGTTTTGGAGACAGGGCGCTGGGTATTTTGTTCGCCCAGTGGGGGCTTCAGCGTACGACCACTGTCACATTGTCACGCTCCGCTTCTCTAACAAGAGGAGATAAAAGCGACGAGAAGAAACTGGAAATTAGTTTAAAGTGCATTCAACCACATCCGTATCATGTTTCAAATCATCTCCGCTTACAATTGAATTACAACTAAAAAGCTGTAACAGACTAATTAATGGTAATTATAGCTGCGTATTAATTGGGGGAAGCACTTTGGGGAAGCATTAATTAATAGGTCTGGGTTTAGGAAATCTATTCTCCAAATCTCGGAAACCAGTGAAAACAGTTTTGTGAAGATCTCTTTCATAACTAAGCAAAATAGTAATGATTTAGGCAATCGTTCGCAACTCCCAGTGCTATTAAACATGTTTTCATCCATCATCCGAGAAAAATGATTACACACAAAAACCTTGGCTCTGGCTAGCAATGCTTGAACACATTAAAGAGAGGACCGCTAAATTCCCCGATCAACTTTAATCCAGAGCAACGGGTAACGACAGTTTATCTATCAAAAGCTGTTTTGGACAACAGTGCCTGCAGGTATGTTCTGAACTGTCAGCAAGGATTTGACATAACATGAGGTAACATTTATTTTTACACATTGTTATGACTCAGCTTGAGGACCAGAGTATAAAGTGGAGACATGGCAGAGTTGCAATGATATGGGTCATGAAAAAGAAAAAGAAAAAGTCAACGGGTGAGACATGAGACACCAAGGCCCTTTATTTCTGTCTTCTCAGGTGTGGCTGGTTAAGGTGGTTAAGCACAAGCCAAAGACACTTGAACAAGGCCAGCAGAGGTGCAGAGGGGTGCAACAAAGCAATTTTGGACAATTAATACCATCCTTTAAACTCTTTATTTTGTCAGCCACTTGTTCCTTCTATTCTATTCTATTCCATTCTTCCTTTTGGTACTATTGTCTCTCTGCGCTTTTATTCCAAACATTTATTTCACGCAGAAACTAAATTAAATTCATAATCCCCAGATAATGCCTTTTTCCACACTTCCTACTGAACGCATTAAAAAAGACCTCACATTCCCGTCCAATTAATCCAATTAAGAACACACAGCCGCCAGATCTGTTTCACAATTGGTTTGTGTATCAGTTTTTGTTGCTTTCGTGATCTCATTTCCTTCACTGGGTGTCACTGCCCTAAGGCTTCCTCCTTCACACTTTGACCAAAGCTCACAGCTTGTTAGAGGCTCAGCTTCGCGTTATCGGTTATGCAGGACGGCCCAGCGATGATAGAAAGTTCACACGGAGCCAAACCGAACTTGTCCTCGATAGATGATAGTCCCCGATCTCTCCACCTGCACAGCTGTCGGTGCCCTGTGGCTGCGACGTTCATCGCCCGGCACTGCCTCCTGTCTAATTGATGAGCCACCGCTGAGAAGTACACACAAACATCACACACAGAGTGCCTCTAAAATTAGTGTATCTGAGCCACTGGATCAGAGGACACGGTGACGGAGAAAGCTGCACTTTTCACCCTTTAATGTTTTATTTCGACTTTTCTCGCTCTCACCTCTGCGCAGTCACCATGGCGACACTTTACACGTCACTCACCTTTAGAAAATTGTACTGAGAAGAGAAGTAGTAGCCCTATTTCCACGCCCACAACCCAGACGCTTAAGTTGGATCCACTGACCAGACTGTGTCACTGACGATGGACCTGGAGGTTTTTATCTTAAGGACTATAATCGGCAATTATAGGGGGGCGAGGAAAGAAAGAGAGAGACGTACACAAGAAAGAGAATAATACAAACCAGATGTCCTCAATCCAATTCTGGAGTTGTCAAAAGTCACATTACCTCATGGACTTGGACAAACACACGCAGGGCCGGAAAAATAACCCTGCACGCATGTGTGTGTGTAAAATCACATTTTGTTCAGAGAAGAGCCTATTTAAGGGCGATCAGATGGCCAACACTGAGCGCTGGGAGCAGGCTAATGGTGACCTCAGTTCTGTGACAGGCGCTTGGACATCTTATGCAAGTCTAAGTGATCTCATCTGTTTTCTGCCTCTGGTTTTCTGCACATTTCTTATTTGCACTTATTTGCTCTCGCTCTGTTTCCTTTTACCTGGTTGGTGGTGGTGGTGCTGCTGCTTTTTTTTTCTCATCAGTCGCACATTGCCCTCTTTAATTGAAAGCATATTGCGTGCTGTTATTATAACACTAGGTTTAAACGATGCGTGCTGTTTGCTCTTCTTTGTCCCTTTCTTCTTGTGGTTTCTAGACTCAGGTGTGGTTTGACGGCAGACTTCTTCTTGGCTTCCTTTCGCTTCTGCGCGACGGTAACACCTCACGCCACTCAGTATCAGACAGCAAACAGCAAACACAAGACTGCCTGGTTAGGCTTATGTTAGATTTTCGTCGCCAGTAAAGGCTCCACTAATGCTTCTCGATGCTCTGCCAGGGGTTGTTACATTAACCATGTCTTTCCCAGCTTTAATTTTTAAGCAGCAAGAGATTTGTTGTAAAAATAAGAATGCTTTTCTTATTTTGCTTTGCATGTAGAGGTGAACAAGTAGGAAATGGCTCCTTTTGAAACGGCACCACTTCACTTGTCTTTGATTATGAAGCAAGTTATATTTAGCCCCTCCTTGGCAGCAGCTTCTTCTGCTTGATTAAAGCTGGAAGATTTGCCTGGTGGCGTTGGCGCTCGCTGGCTGACTGGCTGAATGACGGCCTGCCTCCTTGGCTGTTTGTATGGTCGGCTGGCGGACGGACTGGATGGACGGGATGACAGAAACTCATCCTGCTCCCGTCTATGTTTTACCAAAGAAGCAAATCGCGAGTGGAGTTCATGTCAGTTCTTTTTGTAAACAGAAGAACGGGGAACACAAAGAACAGGAAAAAAAAAAAAAACTAAGAACGACAAAAATAACTTGAAAGATGTCAAACAGTGCCAGAGGGGGTATGATAGTGAAAGCGCTAGAAAAGGAAACATCGCAACCGAGGGGTTCTTTTCCCATAATTTCTAAGCATGTTTATGAACGCTAGCCGGACCCCTGCCCACAGCTTTTCCACTCATTCTTCATGCTGAATCTGACAGGTGCAGACCTTATCTCTATGTTTACGCTGCTCGTAAGCGGGACAAACAAACAGAGCCGACACAACAACTTACACAATACAATAACTTTCCGCTGGCATGCGTCGCACGTCTCTCTCTTCTTCTGCCTCCCCTGCAACTCTCCAGTGGCCCCAGTTTGAAAGCCTCTCCTTAAGCGCCTGTTTTGCCAGAGCGGAAGGTGTGTTTACATTCTCACCACATTCAACACACTTCATCCAGGACCTTCACATACAGTGAATCGTCCTGTTTGCTGCTCATAAAAACAATAAGGGGTTTGTATTGTGTTCTTCCTGAGACGTGCAGACTCCATCGAGAATGGCTCATTGGCCTCCAGCCGCTTCTTGTTTTTTCCCCACATCGCATTTAACTCGCATTAATCGCTGGAAACGCTTTGCCTGCTGCTTAAAATAAGAGAAAAATAATGTTTTATGTGTTGCATTCCAACACCGGTGTTGTTAGTTGGCTTATCACAGCTCTGTGCTGGGAGCTGTTATTCAGAGTAGTTTTCCATTGTACCTCTAAACATGGCAGTCGAGTTTAGTTAAGAATCATTTACTTCCTTCATTTATACTTGGTAATGGAAACCAAACTGTTCACTCCCTTGTCATCTGCTCATTTGTCAGATAGATATCAAAGTAGTGGGAGTCTGTCCATCTTTCCGCTATTTAGTTTTTCCTTGTAAACAGATATAATGATACTCTGAGTGCCGAGATGGTTCATTTTGCATTGCACGCCTACATTTAAAGTGTTTGAGTGAGGATTGCCTCGCTATGAACTCCTGACCGTTTAATAACGTACACTCCTTTACAGTTAACTCTGCCCTTGACAAATATTTTATCTGTACTTCTGGATCAATTGACGACTGAGTAAACAGGAGACGTCTGCTAACCGTGTAGACACGACAGCGTTGAGATGCTTCATTTAAAATTGTACACTGACCTTGACGCGCAGTGCGTTGTGGACAGGATGGAGTATAGAATTATCGAGAACTTGACACCTCTTCGCTGTTAAAGCAACTCGGCCCTCGACAAATATTGAATCTATACTTACAAAGAAATCAAGTTACAAGAAAACACCACGCTGTTGCAACTGTTGTGCTGTGACTCAAATCTCAAAGTTCCCTTATCTTCTTTCCTACTTGGGAAGTTGTGTTGGCAGCTTTCTGTCTCGCCGTTGAGGTTTTTAGTTGCAGTATTCCATCATCTCCCTTTTATCTCTCACTCTCCCCCGATATAAACTACAGAGGGCAGAAGCTAGAGCGTGTCAGTGCGCTATGTCATTCACACGGATCCGGTGAGAGAGCAGCAACACAAACAGGAAAGAGAGAGAGAGAGAAGAGTTTACCAGTAGAATATCTGCTTATTGCTGCAATGTGTCAGTGCAGATAAACCCGCTGGTGAACACAAGGTGGGAGCTTCCTCTACGCCCTCAAACCACAATGACAGAAGCCTGACCCATCGCTCCTCCATAAACACATGCACTCTCCTCCTACGATACCAATAAACTCATTACATCAACCAGTTTTTTTTTTGTTGCCTCAATGCATTTATCTATTCACTTCATACTCAACTCTTTTGCATTATTTATATTCAGGCAGCAAAGGTCAGTGGTGATGACGTTAATGCCGATATCAAAAAAAAAAGATGATTATATAAAAGGGATGCGAGCCACGCATGTTAATCCTCGGGTGATATCGACAGTTCAGAGGAAAAAGGTTTTCAAATGCGTCTGTTTGCATCACTGCGGCTTCAACTGCTCTCAGCTCTTTGCGGTTTTTAGTTATCATGGAGTTCAGATTACGGTGCCAAAGGTGATCCTGCAGGCTGACAGTCATCCCAGACCACAGAGTAATGGGCAGTCTCCATCCATCAACACAAAGACGTCCAAGCATTATGCTACTGGCCTACGTGTAGGGCGGATACTTTACCAGAACTTACAGACACTTTTAGATTGTGTGACAGCCACAATTTTGCAAGATTAGATCATGTCATATTGCGTGAGTTGGGTATGGTGCTTCTTGTTTTTTTCACAAGCCGCTTATGTACAAGCTGCTTTGAGCTGTCATGGTACTAAAAAGCTCAGGTAATATGTGATAGATTTCCTTCAAGCATCTGTCTTCAGTCCAAACAAGATGTTTCCTCTGGTGATAATGTTGACCATCGACTAAATAGGTGATAAAGAAGAGCACTTAGCTTTTTAATGCTACTTGAAATTTGAATGAAATGCATAATAAAACAAGTAATAAAAGTATAAAAGACTCTCTTACTGTTTACAGTGCAATCAGTTTAGCTCGTCACTCAATAGTCTGCCTTCATCCATAAAGTCATGACCAGCAGTGACTCAGCACGCATCATTTTTCTTCAGCAGTGTGGCGTCAGCAGTTAAGTTGAAACAGCTCTGAACTGTGGCGGTTTGTATTCGTGCATTGTTATCCGTGAACTCTTTGTGCGTCGTTAGGATATGCGAGTCCAGCAACGGTGTACTCCATCACTAATAGATGACAACTAGTACAAAGAGGTAATCACAGACTGTAAATAGACTTCACGGCAAACAAAACCCAGGTTTTGTTTGCCGTATTTGTTTTGGAACTATGTATTGAATCTATTGTTCCTCCTTTCTAGAGGTGCAAGTGTTTACATACGCACTATCCACACATTTAATGTATGCCTACGGCCTGCACTGTCTTTTCTTCTTTTGGCAGTAGCAGTTCCTGTTCGTCCTTGCTGTGAATTGCTTCCTCAATCTGAACATCCAGTTTCTTTCTATCTGGAGCATCAGAAACCTTTTCTTGGACGCTTCCGAATTAATTTCCCCCCCCCCCATTCTTCCTGAGGTTACTGCGTCCGCTCTTCACTTCACAGGTTGATGTAAAAAGCGCCTCTACTGGTGCAACAGAGATATTTACCTGGCACTAATTATCTTAATCATCACCTTAAATTTGTTTGCTGGAAGAGCTTTGATCGAAGGAAGCTTTGATCAAAATGTAGTGGCTGCATAAACAACCCGCACATGTTTGTCTTGCTGTACTGGCGGTTGCATCCTTTTGTCTAGATCCTATCTGAAACATCAGCACTCAAAACTGCTGAGACTCAAGTAAAAGAAACACAGAAAGACATACAGACTGAAGTCCCCTCTTGTCTTTTCCACACACATTGTGTCCACTCTGAGCATGTTTCATCCTGTTAAAGGTACCGGCAGCGAAAGAATGTTGAAACCGACCGACTCGACCTTATTGATTTTCACTGCTTCTCTCTCTCTTTCTCTCTGTTTCTCCAGACCTCCTAAATGGAGCCCAGGAGAAGTGTGAGCTGCCCCCATTGGATGGCTTCCCTCACTGCGAGAGCAAACTCACGGTGAATCTCGCACACACACACACACACTCAGACACACAAAGACATTCCTCCCTCCATCTCTTTCACACAGTTTTATCGCTATAAATATCTGTTATATGTTGGTAGGCTGAGAAAGGAAAGGAGGAAATTCAAACAGAAAATGGCATTTCAACCACTGGCCGGCACATTTGGACTGATAAGTGAGTTTGCAGGAAGTGTAGCTCATGCAGATAGGTAACATGTTGTGTTGATGTGATATGCAGTAGTGCAGACTGTTGATTTTCATGATTTATTTCATGGTTAACTTGTCAGTAAACAGCTGCACATTTACATACAGCTGTCTAAGCTACCTTATATACAGTCCCATACAATCCTGAAGTTCACGTGCAGACTGCAGAACCAAATGTCAGGCAGGTTTCATTTCACTTTTTGGTTCAATGAAGTGCGACCAAACCCAGAATAAGGTGCAAGCTCGCACAACACACACACACACACACACACACACCATGCACGGATGTTTGCACAATTTCAGTTCGGTGTCCCGTTCTTTTTCTGTGTGTGTACGCACCGGTGTCCCCGAAGCTGATAGGGCCCTATCATGCACACCATCTGCTCAGCCGGTCCCAGTCCTCCACTGATACCGTCAGCGTTTCCAGCTGAGCACAAGGCAACGCCAAAGCTTTCCCTCCACACGTACACACACACACACACACACACACACACATTCTGCCTGGTTTTAGCTTTCAGCATCTCAGAAAAGCATCAAAATTCACTAAACTGGCGTTCCGCGGCGGTTTTATTATCTGCGCTCACTTTGTAGCATCTGAAAAATCAATTTTCTCAGTTTATAGACCTCTTTTGGTTGACGTTTAAACAAAATAACGCAGTCTCCATGCCTTCCCCTTCCAAACAGCTCTCATCCAAGCCCATCTGCCAAGTGTTCCCACTATGAAAAGCTTTGAATGGTTGATTTTATGTTTCCCAGTGTACCACTCCCTCAGGTTACTATAAGTCAGCACGCATGATGTACTCGAGCCTATGAACTAAGCAGGATAGCTGTCAGTCCACATCTTAGCTCAGCGTCTCCTCCCACATCCACATTAATGACAGCGGCAGACGTCTTCCTGCCAGGGATTAAGTCAGAGGAGAGGACAAACCAGGAACTGTCTTTTCATCTCAACCTATGCCTAGACTTGTCTTCTTCTATCCACATGTTCTTCAGGTTTAGCAAAGGGCGATATTTCCATATATTCAATCACGAAAGTGACCTCAGAGCAACCTCACTCTTTTTTCCTCTGTTGCCCTGCCATGCAGTTCAACTGCGCAACTTGCACATGTACTCAATTTTCAAACCTCAGACTTCCCTTTTAATTTCCAGGCTTTAAAGCTGCCACAGACTTGCTTCTGGTACTTCAGACTGAGCATCAAAACCTGCTCGCACACCAGAGTCACTGGTGTGCTGCCACATCAGCTTGACTTTTGTATTCCAGCAAAAAAGCTCCATTATTAGAATGAAAATGGTCGAGTGGAGTTGAAGTACAGCTGCTGTTGAAATACATCAGACTGCTATTAAGTCATAGCAGGCTCATATGTCTGCGTGGGCTGGTGTGTGGGCCGGAGATTCTCATCTTGCTTTCTCTTCCTCAGTGGATGAAGGAGATGTGGCGTTCAGACTCCTGCTACTCTAATTACGGAGTGGATGGCTCCACCTGCTCCTTCTTCATCTACCTCAGTGAGGTGAGTCTTGTGTAAATGTGTACAAAGTCAACATGGATTACAGAGGGCCTGGAAAATCTTAAACAATACCAAACATGACAGATACATTGACATTTCTTGCAATTTCCGGTGTTATTCCAGTTAAACAGACATTAAAAATAAGTAAGATACAGCAGGAAATATGAGTATGTCATTGCTGGAGTGCCCTGACAACATTCCCGTAACCTTAGAGTGATCACATAAGAATGAAGTGCTAAAAATAAAAGCAAAGCAGTGAGGCAAAGGGGATTTCATTTTTCATGAGAGCAAATTAGTGTGAGCTGAAGAGGGTGGGGTGGGAGAAAAGAGATGATTCAGAGGGAGGAGAGGGAGAGGAGAGGAGAGGAGAGGAGAGGCGGTGGAGGGTGAGGCACCTCTTCAAGGGATGAGTTTTCAGCCTGCAAGGAAATACGTGGAATGACTTTGCTGCCTCAGTCTCTACACATCTCAGGCAACGGGGGAAAATGTCGCCAGGCTGGTTTGGAGAAATCATTTATTATTGATGAGCACTAACATAAAGAAGCTCGTGTCCCTTCAAGGCGCACTTTTACACCTTCAGTTTTGTATGATTTATCTTTTCCCAGGCATGGCAAGATATTCATTTCTATTGACGAAATTCATTTTTGTCATAAATTCTAATAAAAGTCTGACTTAAAAAGGTTATTGAGCTGGAGGAAATTGATTCAAAATGATTCCCCGAATCTAAGCAGAATTTTAATCTGCTGCATGTTTTGCTTTTGCACATTTTCCCACCAGCTTCTGAAAGCAAACGTTGCTCTAATTAAATGCTGATTTCCAGTAGACTGCAATCAGAAATCCTCCATAGATTATCGAGATTGATTACTGTTCTGTTTTATCTGGATATGAAAAATGCCTGAATTACAAACTCAGTTCTCTCTACGTTTTCACCCAGACAACCAGTCCTCTGTAGTCATGTTTTCTTCGAGTCCCTGTCATGTGAAGAAAATAATATAACACCAAATGAGGGTAGCCGTGTTTCTTCTGTCATCTGGAAATGATCTGGTTCTGCAAGGTCCTAAAAGGAGTAGACCGCTGTGCTGTGTAAAGTCCGTAAGAAGTCTATAAAAACTCGGCAAGTAGCAGCAGGATAAACCCATGTGCTGCACCTGGAAAAACGGCGTGATGTGAATAGGGAAAATGCGTGTCGGAGGTTATGAGGCTAGCTCCAGACCCACAACTAAAAAAACAGCAAACCTTATCTATCCCAGTATGACAAGAAAGGTCACCAGTGGCAGGAAATTACAGAAGAGGTAGCATTTCTTATCTGAAAAGACATGGTACTCGTTTATATAGTCAGAAGGCTTGTCTGTGTAGAGATGTTGCGCGGGTGATAATGCACATTGACACACAGAAATTGGTTAAAGCTGCTCTTAACACTGCAAATCTTTGAGGATTTATTTTGGCCTTGTTACCCGGCCGTACTTTGGCAAATAGTTTTCACTTCTACTGGAAAAAAATATCCACCTTCAGTTGTTTAATCAGCTGCTGATTCAAGTGAGAATCCAGCTATTTTTGTGGCGAGCCTTTTCCTTGTTTTTTTTTTTTTTAACAAAGTGAGATTCCAGCCATGACTTCAGCCCTTGGAAGGTCAGCAGTCTGTTATGAATATTGTATATGAGCTGAAAGCATTGCAATCAACGAGGAAGGAACGCAGAAAGCCTGGCCTGTGTGGAAATAGCAGCGAGATGGACAACGGTAAAATCCATTAGGGAGAGAGAGAAACCTTTTCTTTCCTTGCTCTCTGTTCGTGGAAACAAACAGAAGTTTTTTCTATAAAGAAAAGCGAGAATTCAAAACACATGTATCTGCGTTCCCTCTTCTGTCGATCCCGCCAATCTAATGGCCCTCAGCGTCTTCTTTCTCTCCTGGTCATGTGATCTCGCCGCTGCCATGGCAACGTGCGTGTATTTTTCCCCATCTTGAAACAGCTGCTGCAGCGGCCTCTCGATCCATCTTAGTTCGACCACAGAGAACAGACACGCAGACGCTCAAGCTCAGAAACGCGCCCCCCCCTCCCCGTGCCATGTATAATTCATACACGCCGACCGCGGCATTAACCTTGCAAAGGGGCAAACCGCAGAGGGCAGCGCATCGTGATGGATGTCGGCGGCGGAAGGTCAGGGCTCAACTAGCATGGGGTTTGTGTTGCGGTTTGACGGGGGGGAATGAAACGCACCCGCCTCGCGTCTTGTAGCTTTTGCTCGCTTTCTGCTTAGAAAGCACAAGCGTGTGCATCTCTACCCCGTATCTCTCAAACTGCAAACATGCTGCATAAAAGGAGAAGTAAACGCTGAAGCAGAAGTAGCTACTGATTGAGAGACAGGAACCTGATTTGTTACCATCATGTTTATAGGGACTGCATAGTGTAAATATTATCAGGTCAGCATCAAACATATGATGCACCTTATGCCTCGTATTGACATTTATAACTTCTTTAGGGCAATATATGACATTGTTTTATTATCTTCTAAGAGGTCAAAGGAAGGCATCTGCCAGTAATGCTTGTATTGGTAAGTAAAAAGCAAATATTGCCTCATATAGCCTCCCTCCTATGGGATGAACACAAATGTTTTATCTTTAACCTTATTCAACTTCACCAACACTTTAACAGTATGATCACACATGCCGGAAGAGCTGATATCTAGCAGCAAGAAACAACAGCTGGGTCCTGTGTGGTAACCTGCCGATGAAATTTACGTTCAAGCTTTGTGTTTGCGTCTGTACCGCCATACGTCTTTGTCTGTCGAGTGCTGATAAAAGATAAAATGCTGCGAACTAAACAGGTGTTTCCTGCTCGTCTGATAGGTGGAGAACTGGTGTCCTCGTCTGCCCTGGAGGACGAGGGCCCTGACTGAAGAAACGGACAGGAGGGGGCAGGTGAGAAACACCAGCAAACGGCTCCTGTTCACCAAAACTATAAAACACAACGGGCACTTGAACTACTCCAGGTGTTTGTTCAAGACAAGCGCTTCGAGGGCTCTCACATCACAAGACGTTGCTTGTATCAAGATCGCTAATGGTTACCTCACATAACCGCACTGTTAGTTAGAAAAAAAACACTTATCGCGGTTTCTCAAGAACATGTTTGTTTGATAGAAACCAACCAAGTATTTAGCTGTCGTTTTACAAGTCCTAGTTGTGGTCCAAGTGGCTTGAATGTGTTCATTTCAGAGGCTTCTGTGTGTGTGTGTTTGTGTGTGTGTGTGAGACAGCTTCAGACTTTGTGACAGCGAGGTTTTCCATTAGCATGAATTTTTAAACAGAATCTTTCTCGACGTTAAGTCCCGCTGCGCCGTCCTGTGAAACGTGGAGACCACAGACGAAAACGACACTATCAAAGCCATTTAATGGGCTCTTGAGAAACGCTAATACATGTTTAGTTTTTAATACATGCTTGGTTAAAGTGACTACGTGGATCAGAATGGGTGTGTGAAGTATGAAAGGTAATTTCCAGCGGTATTTTAAAACAAGGCTGGAAACGAACAAGCGCAGTGTCGACATGCCTCGACAGCATAGACGCTGTTCTCATAGAGCAAAACCGGAGTGACGGGACCTTGGGACAAATCTGGAATAATGATCTTCTATCCCTGCCAATGCGGCAGCTCTCTCAAATCCCACTTAGAGCGCCTCTCTGGGCTGGCAGGCGTGTGCACAGTCCACAGTATCGGTGCTTCTCGAAAACACACCCTCTGCTGCGGGTGAATCAATATTAAGCACTCTTCATCCCCCCTCTCTCTCTGGATGCATCAACTGCACTGAGCCCTCGGTGGTGGGGAGATGCCATTTGACAGGCTTTGGAGTTTTTAATTCAGGCTCGGATTTTAATAGGTTCAGTCTGCGGAAGTGATTTCCTGTCGCGATGAGGGATGCTAATGCCCCGCTACAGTCTTGTTTCAGCCACCTTAGCAGCTGGTAATCGCACTGTGGTTTCTCCTTTACTCTCTCCATCTTTCTCTTGCTGGCTATGCCTCATTCAAGGCTTCTCTTTTTTTTTTTTAAGTCCTTGAATTTCAATGTGTGAAATAAACAAATGGAGTAATTTACATTTTCACCTCCTTATGCTTTGTGGCGTATTCAGATTCAGAGGCAGGGTAATCTTGAGGTTTGACCAATTCTTTTATCAGCGTAGCCTGCAGTCGCCTCAGTTTCATTTCCATATTTTGTGCATTTTGTGCTTCCGTTTAGTCGTCACTCTTACAACACGTGAAGGGATTAGTACGGCATGTAGTCAGATGTTTAACAGCGGGATTTGTTTTGCAACGCACCGCATTTATAAAATATTTAGATGTCTTGAAATGCCGCCTAAAATCTTCACTTTGGCTCTCTGAAAAGCAACAGCACCCTGCCAGCTATCAGTGCTTCTCCTTTCTGTAGGTTTCCTTTCTTGCAGTCAATGCTCACGTTTGGCATGAAGGAAGGATATGAGCACCTACAACAGTGCTCGCAACACTGGCACACGTTTTCTTGTAGGGGCCTAGATTAGAAATATATTGTAATTTATAGGAAAATACGTAGATCCTGGATGCGCTGTGTCTGAATCTGTGTAACCCGTTTCGTGCAGGCAGAGATCCGGACCAGTTTCGAGGAGCTTTACCGGGTGATGTCTCAGCGCGAGGAGTTTCGCTGGATGATGCTGAGGATCAAGCGCATGGCCGAGCCGTGGGTCAGCGCCATCCGCTCACTGGCCGCCAAGCAGAACCTGGCAACCAAGCGGCGGAGGAAGAAGGTGGGCATGACGTTTAGTGTGTAGTTCGCTGGAGAAATTAGGGTATGGAGCGAGAATGGGTCTCCGTTAGGGTAAATGATGTTTTACAACATTGGATTTGGGTTGAGAATCAAGCATCTGTTATCATGAGTTGTTGCTCATATTTGTGCAAACTACACAGCTGTTTTCTCCCAAGATCCTTTGTTCGTGCCGCCTGAAACAGGAAACGTGTCACTTCCTCTACGCTACAACATTTTGTCATGAAAGGCCTTGTTCAGTAAATTAGATGAAGCTTCTGTGGAGCAGATGTCCTGCTGGTGTACTTATTATTATTATTAGTTGGTTGCAGGATAATATATGAAAATGTAAAGTTATTACTTTAAGCAGCCAGCAGACTCAAGAGACTCGTGGAAACAGTTTAAGCGGATATAATGAGTGAAACTCCAGATTTAGTGAACTCATAGAGGAGAAGGCTGCTGAATTAGTAAGAATGCTAATATTCATCTCCATAAAAATGAGTAGAATGCAACCTTTTTGAGAACTTAATGAAATCAGCCACCCATACATGCACCCGCACACACACACTTGTTAAATTCCTCACACTTGTAGACAGCCCCATCTTTGCTCGGGGAAGAAATGTTGGTGGAAAAGGTCTGACATGGATATTCCATCGTGTCCCAATCTGGTAGCTGCTCCCAGCACTGAATAATGTACTCCCCACTTTCTACTGGCCTTGTGAATAATTCACTCTCCCATGATACCTTGGTGCTGATGCAGAGCAGCATCCCCTGAAGCAAAGCCCAGAGTACAAGAAGCAAGAACTCATCATCTATCCTTCCTTAGTTTATTTTTTGTTTTGTTTGTTTGTTTCTCAGTTGAGTCCGTCCAGTCTATGATTAAACAAAGAGCATTTTCTCTTGATACTTTCAAAGCCAGTTCTTCATTTCAGACGCTAATCTCTTTTGGATATTAAGCCGCACATATTAATCCTGGAGTAGCGTGCCCTGGGACTGGGGCTGGCTGTCAACAATGAAAAATGTGTCGGTCACTTCAAACAAAGCTGGCTATTACTTTCTACCCCTGCTGTGGAACACTGTGTTCCCCTCAGCAACTGAAAACCATCCTCTGTGTGTGTGTGTGTGTGTGTGTGTTGTTCATATTCTGTTTGAGTTGTGTGTTTTTATGTTCCCAGGATGACAGGATGCATTCCGTTACCCTTTTTTATATATATATTTTAGCTCTGTCCTGCTTTATATTCGTAAATATATCTAATTATATTCGACGCAATCACGCGTCCGGCTGTAAACGAAATGGCGTGAGGTGTCACTCATTCTCAAGTCTTTTCCCCTCCGTCAGATCCTGGTTCACTTGGGCCTGCTGACCAAGGAGTCGGGCTTCAAGATAGCGGAAAACGCCTTCAGCGGTGGCCCACTGGGCGAGCTGGTGCAGTGGAGTGATCTCATAACCACGCTGTACCTGCTGGGACACGACGTTCGCATCTCCGCCTCCCTGGCTGAGCTTAAAGAGTCAGTATACCCTGAGTTTTTCCACACCAAATTGTCTAATTAGCGGCAATCCCAAAGATCCATCGCCTAATGGCTCACAAAATTATATGAACCTCCTTGTTTTGAAACTAAAACAAAGGCGGTTTCCTGTATAAAGTAGGCCAAGCTACGTCACAATGGTTATACCCATTGGATCTGTGAGAAGTCAGGGATACAGTTATCACGTATTACCACATGTGCTTCCAAAGAGGCCTAAACTGAGCTTCGAGGTTGCTGCTTTTGGGTGCATTAGTATTATGTTACTTCTTCAATGCAGAGTCTACTAATCCTGCTACAACCACCAAAATAGTACAGGAAAAACAAATACTGTAAACGTTTATCTTGTCCTCGGTGCACCAGATGCCCGTTTTGCATGCTTTTTGCATTGCCTTCGACCTCTTTAATCTTTAACCCTTTGCGAAGGAGGCCGCCACTTTACCACCACGTCTTTATTTAGATAAACCAACATGCTTGTAAAAAAAGACTAGAACATTTTCTAAAACTCTCACGCTGACTCTCCTCGTCTCTTGGGTCAGTTCTGTTAGACACAGATAGAGTTTGCTGTGCTTCTGAAGTCTTTGCCTTCAGACAGTGCTGTTTATCGTTGCGGTCTGCATGTTGTATCCTCACTGCATCAGTGATGACTTTTCTCAAATGTGGAGTAAGGCAGAGAGTTGCTTTCAATTCTGACTTTGGCTTTAACCACTGGATGTCTAGAGGGCATTTTAAGTGAATGAAATTAAATGCAGTAAGCAGTTTTTTTAATTCAAATCTTTTTCTCCACAGGATCATGCGCAAGGTTATGGGGAACAAATCCAGCTGCCCCACACAGGGGGATAAGGTGGTGGAGCTCATATACATCGACATTGTGGGCCTCACTCAGTTTAAGAAGACGCTGGGGCCTTCCTGGGTCCACTACCAGTAAGTGCATTTATATTTTACAAGTCAAAGATGGTATTTGATGACGCACTGCTGCAGACACGACTACAAGCGCTGCTGGCACATGTAGACGTGACACAGTGCTGTCATTTTTATTAAATTGTTTGTTGTTTTAACCCACACACAGTTTGCTGTTGCAACAATCTGCCTTAACCGGTTAAATACTGAACAAGGTCACGTTCTTTTCAGTTTCTTCATCACAATGCCTGCCAGTCAGGGAGTTCTATAATTTGCACAAGTCATTACCCAAATGCTGTATCTGTCAGCTGTGGTTGAGCATCTCCTCTCACACATGGGTGCAGGGCGCTGGGTTGAGATTTGTCTGGCCGTTGTCGGGACAATGAGTCTATTTTCTGCTCATACGTTGCCGCAATTTCCCAAAAGACTCAAGAAGATTCTGTTGTTCACGCTGCTGTCACCGGCCGAGTCTATTCTCTGTCCGAGTGCTCCGCTGAGGACTGTAGATTAGGCCTTCCTGGTTTGCTTTTGAAAAAGCTCTCATCAGCTCCGACTGACAGGAAGAGAGAAGGAACAAAGAGTCTGGAGGCACTAATGGCCCTGACGGTTCCTCCTGCTTGTCACCAGGTTTTGTTTGTCCGCTACATAACACCTTCAACTGCATCCTACCTTTGTGCCCAGAGGAAATTGATTCAGCCTCAGGCTCAGTGTAAGGTCCAGATGCTGTTTTCTTCATTATTTCTCCTTCCATTATTGAACAAACTATGTCAGAGCACTTCAACTCACTGTGTAAGCACTTTGTGAAAGACAGTCTGGACCGCAGGTTGGAGACACTTTTCTCTGTCTTCAGTTTCTCTGCGTCACTTTTCAGCCGAAGTGTCTTTTACTTTACTGTCTCCTGTTAGAAGTGAATTACATTCGTTTGTGGCATGAGAAAATAAATTTGTCATACCGCCTACGCTGTGGG